>NW_026061013.1:10000-75000 GCF_929443795.1 Astur gentilis
AGCCGGACGTGTGCCTTTTCGGAAATAGGCTCTGCCGAGGACGAGAGCCATGAGATGTTCCTCCTCTGGGCAAGCCCGGGTCCCAGATCCTGTTGTACCTGTGAATAGGCTGCAGGGGGACGGTGAAGACCAGCAACACCTTTCAGGGCTGCCACCTTCCGTGTGGGACAAGGAGCCGGACATGTGCCTTTTCGGAATCGGGCTCTGTAGAGGAAGAGAGCCATGAGATGTTCCTCCTCTGGCCATGCCCGGGTCCTGAATCCTGTTGTGCCTGTGAATAGGCTGCAGGGGGACGGTGAAGACCAGCAACAGCTTTCAGGGCTGCCACCTTCCTTGTGGGACAAGGAGCCAAACGTGTGGCTTTCCGGAATCAGGCTCTGCCGAGGAAGAGAGCCATGAGATGTTCCTCCTCTGGGCAAGCCCGGGTCCCAGATCCTGTTGTGCCTGTGAATAGGCTGCAGGGGGACGGTGAAGACCAGCAACAGCTTTCAGGGCTGCCACCTTCCGTGTGGGACAAGGAGCCGGACGTGTGCCTTTTCGTAAACAGGCTCTGCCGAGATCGAGAGACTAATCCTGACCCTAACCCTAACCCTAACCCCTAACCCTAACCCTAAGCCCATCCCTAACGACCCTAACCCTAACCCTAACCCTAAGCCCTAACACTAACCCTAACCCTAACGCCTAAGCCTAACGCTAACACCTAACCCTAACCCTAACCCTAATGGCCCTAACCCTAAACCTAACCCTGACCATAACCCTAACCCTAACCTTAACCCCCTAACCCTAACCCTAACCCTAACCCCTAACCCTAACCCTAAACCCTAACCCTAACTCTAACCCTAACCCTAATGGCCCTAACCCTAACCCTAACCCTGACCCTAACCCTAAACCTAACCCTAACACCTAACCCTAACCCTAACCCTAACAGAACCCTAACCCTAACCCTAACCCTAACCCTAACCTAACCCTAACCCCTAACCCTAAGCCTAACCCCTAACTGTAAACCTTTTCTGACAATGTGCAGGATGTGTGCCGTTTCCGAAACAGGTTCTGCTGAGGACGAGAGCCATGAGATTTTCCTCCTCTGGGCAAGCCCGTATCCCAGATCCTGTTGTGCCTGTGAATAGGCTGCAGGGGGACGGTGAAGACCAGCAACAGCATTCAGGGCTGCCACCTTCCGTGTTGGAAAAGGAGCCGGACGTGTGTCTTTTCGGAAACAGGCCCTGCCGAGGATGAGAGCCATGAGATGTTCCTCCTCTGGGCAAGCCCGCATCGTGAATCCTGTTGTGCCTGTGAATAGGCTGCAGGGGGACGGTGAAGACCAGCAACAGCTTTCAGGGCTGCCACCTTCCGTGTGGGACAATGAGCCGGACGTGTGCCTTTCCGGAATCAGGCTCTGCCGAGGACGAGAGCCATGAGATGTTCCTCCTCTGGGCAAGCCCGGGTCCCAGATCCTGTTGTGCCTGTGAATAGGCTGCAGGGGGACGGTGAAGACCAGCAACAGCTTTCAGGGCTGCCACCTTCCGTGTGGGAAAAGGAGCCGGACGTGTGCCTTCTCGGAAAGAGACTCTGCCGAGGACGAGAGCCATGAGATGTTCCTCCTCTGGGCAAGCCCGGGTCCTGAATACTGTCGTACCTGTGAATAGGCTGCAGAGGGACGGTGAAGACCAGCAACAGCTTTCAGGGCTGCCACCTTCCTTATGGGACAAGGAGCCGGACGTGTGCCTTTTCGGAATCGGGCTCTGCCGAGGAAGAGAGCCATGAGATGTTCCTCCTCTGGGCATGCCCGGGTCCTGAATCCTGTTGTGCCTGTGAATAGGCTGCAGGGGGACGGTGAAGACCAGGAACATCTTTCCGGCCTGCCACCTTCCGTGTGGGACAAGGAGACGGACGTGTGCCTTTTCGGAATCAGGCTGTGCCGAGGACGAGAGCCATGAGATGTTCCTCCTCTGGGCAAGCCCGGGTCCCAGATCCTGTTGTGCCTGTGAATAGGCTGCAGGGGGACGGTGAAGACCAGCAACATCCTTCAGGGGTGCCAACTTCCGTGTGGGACAAGGAGCCGGACGTGTGCCTTTTCGGAAACAGGCCCTGCCGAGGACGAGAGACATGAGATGTTCCTCCTCCGGGCAAGCCCGGGTCCCAGATCCTGTTGTGCCTGTGAATAGGCTGCAGGGGGACGGTGAAGACCAGCAACAGCTTTCAGGGCTGCCACCTTCCGTGTGGGACAAGGAGCCGGACGTGTGCCTTTTCGGAAACAGGCTCTGCCGAGGACGAGAGACTAACCCTGACCCTAACCCTAACCCTAACCCCTAACCCTAACCCTAAGCCCATCCCTAACGACCGTAACCCTAACCCTAACCCTAAGCCCTTAACACTAACCCTAACCCTAAACCCTAACCCTAACCCTAAGTGTAACCCTAACCCGGACCCTATCTCCTAATTCTAACCCTAACCCTAACCCCTAACCCAAACCGTAACCCTAACCACCTAACCCTAACACTCACCCTAACACCTAACCCTAACCCTAACCCTAACCCCTAACACTATCCCTAACCCTAATGGCCCTAACCCTAACCCTAACCCTGACCCTAACCCTAACCCTAAACCTAACCCTAAGCCCCTAACCCTAACCCTAACCCTAAACCCTAAACCTAATGGCCCTAATCCTAACCCTAACCCTAACCCCTAACCTTAACCCTAACCCTAACCCTAACCCCATCCCTAACCCTAACCCTAACCCTAACCCCTAACTGTAAAACTTTTCTGACAAGTTGCAGGATGTGTGCCGTTTCCGAAACAGGTTCTACTGAGGACGAGAGCCATGAGATTTTCCTCCTCTGGGCAAGCCCGTATCCCAGATCCTGTTGTGCCTGTGAATAGGCTGCAGGGGGACGGTGAAGACCAGCAACAGCTTTCCGGCCTGCCACCTTCCGTGTGGGACAAGGAGCCGGACGTGTGCCTTTCCGGAATCAGGCTCTGCCGAGGACGAGAGCCATGAGATGTTCCTCCTCTGGGCAAGCCCGGGTCCCAGATCCTGTTGTGCCTGTGAATAGGCTGCAGGGGGACGGTGAAGACCAGCAACAGCTTTCAGGGCTGCCACCTTCCGTGTGGGACACGGAGCCGGACGTGTCACTTTTCAGAAATAGGCTCTGCCGAGGACGAGAGCCATGAGATGTTCCTCCTCTGGGCAAGCCCGGGTCCTGAATCCTGTTGTGCCTGTGAATAGGCTGCAGGGGGACGGTGAAGACCAGCAACAGCTTTCAGGGCTGCCACCTTCCGTGTGGGACAAGGAGCCGGACGTGTGCCTTTTCGGAAATAGGCTCTGCCGAGGACGAGAGCCATGAGATGTTCCTCCTCTGGGCAAGCCCGGGTCCCAGATCCTGTTGTGCCTGTGAATAGGCTGCAGGGGGACGGTGAAGACCAGCAACAGCTTTCAGGGCTGCCACCTTCCGTGTGGGACAAGGAGCCGGACATGTGCCTTTTCGGAATCGGGCTCTGTAGAGGAAGAGAGCCATGAGATGTTCCTCCTCTGGCCATGCCCGGGTCCTGAATCCTGTTATGCCTGTGAATAGGCTGCAGGGGGACGGTGAAGACCATCAACAGCTTTCAGGGCTGCCACCTTCCGTGAGGGACAAGGAGCCGGACGTGTGCCTTTTCGGAAACAGGCTCTGCCGAGATCGAGAGACTAATCCTGACCCTAACCCTAACCCTAACCCCTAACCCTAACCCTAAGCCCATCCCTAACGACCCTAACCCTAACCCTAACCCTAAGCCCTAACACTAACCCTAATCCTAAACCCTAACCCTAACCCTAACTGTAACCCTAACCCGGACCCTAACTCCTATCTCTAACCCTAAACCTAACCCCTAACCCTATCCGTAACCCTAACAACCTAACCCTAACCCCTAACTCTAACCCTAACCCTAATGGACCCTAACACTAACCCTAACCCTAAACCCTAACCCTAACCCTAACCCTAACCCCTAACCCTAACCCTAACCGAACCCTAACCCTAACCCTAACCCTAACCCTAACCTAACCCTAACCCCTAACCCTAAGCCTAACCCCTAACTGTAAACCTTTTCTGACAATGTGCAGGATGTGTGCCGTTTCCGAAACAGTTTCTGCTGAGGACGAGAGCCATGAGATTTTCCTCCTCTGGGCAAGCCCGTATCCCAGATCCTGTTGTGCCTGTGAATAGGCTGCAGTGGGACGGTGAAGACCAGCAACAGCTTTCAGGGCTGCCACCTTCCGTGTTGGAAAAGGAGCCGGACGTGTGTCTTTTCGGAAACAGTCCCTGCCGAAGATGAGAGCCATGATATGTTCCTCCTCTGGGCAAGCCCGCATCGTGAATCCTGTTGTGCCTGTGAATAGGCTGCAGGGGGACGGTGAAGACCAGCAACAGCTTTCAGGGCTGCCACCTTCCGTGTGGGACAGTGAGCCGAACGTGTGCCTTTCCGGAATCAGGCTCTGCCGAGGACGAGAGCCATGAGATGTTCCTCCTCTGGGCAAGCCCGGGTCCCAGATCCTGTTGTGCCTGTGAATAGGCTGCAGGGGGACGGTGAAGACCAGCAACAGCTTTCAGGGCTGCCACCTTCCGTGTGGGACACGGAGCCGGACGTGTCACTTTTCAGAAATAGGCTCTGCCGAGGACGAGAGCCATGAGATGTTCCTCCTGTGGGCAAGCCCGGGTCCTGAATCCTGTTGTACCTGTGAATAGGCTGCAGGGGGACGGTGAAGACCAGCAACAGCTTTCAGGGCTGCCACCTTCCGTGTGGGACAAGGAGCCGGACGTGTGCCTTTTCGGAAATAGGCTCTGCCGAGGACGAGAGCCATGAGATGTTCCTCCTCTGGGCAAGCCCGGGTCCCAGATCCTGTTGTACCTGTGAATAGGCTGCAGGGGGATGGTGAAGACCATCAACAGCTTTCAGGGCTGCCACCTTCCGTGAGGGACAAGGAGCCGGACGTGTGCCTTTTCGGAAACAGGCTCTGCCGAGATCGAGAGACTAATCCTGACCCTAACCCTAACCCTAACCCCTAACCCTAACCCTAAGCCCATCCCTAACGACCCTAACCCTAACCCTAACCCTAAGCCCTAACACTAACCCTAATCCTAAACCCTAACCCTAACCCTAACTGTAACCCTAACCCGGACCCTAACTCCTATCTCTAACCCTAAACCTAACCCCTAACCCTATCCGTAACCCTAACAACCTAACCCTAACCCCTAACTCTAACCCTAACCCTAATGGACCCTAACACTAACCCTAACCCTAAACCCTAACCCTAACCCTAACCCTAACACCTAACCCTAACCCTAACCGAACCCTAACCCTAACCCTAACCCTAACCCTAACCTAACCCTAACCCCTAACCCTAACCCTAACCCCTAACTGTAAACCTTTTCTGACAATGTGCAGGATGTGTGCCGTTTCCGAAACAGTTTCTGCTGAGGACGAGAGCCATGAGATTTTCCTCCTCTGGGCAAGCCCGTATCCCAGATCCTGTTGTGCCTGTGAATAGGCTGCAGGGGGACGGTGAAGACCAGCAACAGCTTTCAGGGCTGCCACCTTCCGTGTTGGAAAAGGAGCCGGACGTGTGTCTTTTCGGAAACAGTCCCTGCCGAAGATGAGAGCCATGATATGTTCCTCCTCTGGGCAAGCCCGCATCGTGAATCCTGTTGTGCCTGTGAATAGGCTGCAGGGGGACGGTGAAGACCAGCAACAGCTTTCAGGGCTGCCACCTTCCGTGTGGGACAATGAGCCGAACGTGTGCCTTTCCGGAATCAGGCTCTGCCGAGGACGAGAGCCATGAGATGTTCCTCCTCTGGGCAAGCCCGGGTCCCAGATCCTGTTGTGCCTGTGAATAGGCTGCAGGGGGACGGTGAAGACCAGCAACAGCTTTCAGGGCTGCCACCTTCCGTGTGGGACACGGAGCCGGACGTGTCACTTTTCAGAAATAGGCTCTGCCGAGGACGAGAGCCATGAGATGTTCCTCCTGTGGGCAAGCCCGGGTCCTGAATCCTGTTGTACCTGTGAATAGGCTGCAGGGGGACGGTGAAGACCAGCAACAGCTTTCAGGGCTGCCACCTTCCGTGTGGGACAAGGAGCCGGACGTGTGCCTTTTCGGAAATAGGCTCTGCCGAGGACGAGAGCCATGAGATGTTCCTCCTCTGGGCAAGCCCGGGTCCCAGATCCTGTTGTACCTGTGAATAGGCTGCAGGGGGACGGTGAAGACCAGCAACACCTTTCAGGGCTGCCACCTTCCGTGTGGGACAAGGAGCCGGACATGTGCCTTTTCGGAATCGGGCTCTGTAGAGGAAGAGAGCCATGAGATGTTCCTCCTCTGGCCATGCCCGGGTCCTGAATCCTGTTATGCCTGTGAATAGGCTGCAGGGGGACGGTGAAGACCAGCAACAGCTTTCAGGGCTGCCACCTTCCTTGTGGGACAAGGAGCCAAACGTGTGGCTTTCCGGAATCAGGCTCTGCCGAGGAAGAGAGCCATGAGATGTTCCTCCTCTGGGCAAGCCCGGGTCCCAGATCCTGTTGTACCTGTGAATAGGCTGCAGGGGGATGGTGAAGACCAGCAACAGCTTTCAGGGCTGCCACCTTCCGTGAGGGACAAGGAGCCGGACGTGTGCCTTTTCGGAAACAGGCTCTGCCGAGATCGAGAGACTAATCCTGACCCTAACCCTAACCCTAACCCCTAACCCTAACCCTAAGCCCATCCCTAACGACCCTAACCCTAACCCTAACCCTAAGCCCTAACACTAACCCTAATCCTAAACCCTAACCCTAACCCTAACTGTAACCCTAACCCGGACCCTAACTCCTATCTCTAACCCTAAACCTAACCCCTAACCCTATCCGTAACCCTAACAACCTAACCCTAACCCCTAACTCTAACCCTAACCCTAATGGACCCTAACCCTAACCCTAACCCTCAACCCTAACCCTAACCCTAACCCTAACACCTAACCCTAACCCTAACCGAACCCTAACCCTAACCCTAACCCTAACCCTAACCTAACCCTAACCCCTAACCCTAAGCCTAACCCCTAACTGTAAACCTTTTCTGACAATGTGCAGGATGTGTGCCGTTTCCGAAACAGTTTCTGCTGAGGACGAGAGCCATGAGATTTTCCTCCTCTGGGCAAGCCCGTATCCCAGATCCTGTTGTGCCTGTGAATAGGCTGCAGGGGGACGGTGAAGACCAGCAACAGCTTTCAGGGCTGCCACCTTCCGTGTTGGAAAAGGAGCCGGACGTGTGTCTTTTTGGAAACAGTCCCTGCCGAAGATGAGAGCCATGATATGTTCCTCCTCTGGGCAAGCCCGCATCGTGAATCCTGTTGTGCCTGTGAATAGGCTGCAGGGGGACGGTGAAGACCAGCAACAGCTTTCAGGGCTGCCACCTTCCGTGTGGGACAATGAGCCGAACGTGTGCCTTTCCGGAATAAGGCTCTGCCGAGGACGAGAGCCATGAGATGTTCCTCCTCTGGGCAAGCCCGGGTCCCAGATCCTGTTGTGCCTGTGAATAGCCTGCAGGGGGACGGTGAAGACCAGCAACAGCTTTCAGGGCTGCCACCTTCCGTGTGGGACAAGGAGCCGGACGTGTGCTTTTTCGGAAACAGGCCCTGCCGAGGACGAGAGCCATGAGATGTTCCTCCTCTGGGCAAGCCCGGGTCCCAGATCCTGTTGTGCCTGTGAATAGGCTGCAGGGGGACGGTGAAGACCAGCAACAGCTTTCAGGGCTGCCACCTTCCGTGTGGGACAAGGAGCCGGACGTGTGCCTTCTCGGAAACAGGCTCTGCCGAGGACGAGAGCCATGAGATGTTCCTCCTCTGGGCAAGCCCGGGTCCTGAATACTGTCGTACCTGTGAATAGGCTGCAGAGGGACGGTGAAGACCAGCAACAGCTTTCAGGGCTGCCACCTTCCTTGTGGGACAAGGAGCCGGACGTGTGCCTTTTCGGAATCGGGCTCTGCCGAGGAAGAGAGCCATGAGATTTTCCTTCTCTGGGCATGCCCGGGTCCTGAATCCTGTTGTGCCTGTGAATAGGCTGCAGGGGGACGGTGAAGACCAGCAACATCTTTCCGGCCTGCCACCTTCCGTGTGGGACAAGGAGACGGATGTGTGCCTTTCCGGAATCAGGCTCTGCCGAGGACGAGAGCCATGAGATGTTGCTCCTCTGGGCAAGCCCGGGTCCCAGATCCTGTTGTGCCTGTGAATAGGCTGCAGGGGGACGGTGAAGACCAGCAACATCCTTCAGGGGTGCCAACTTCCGTGTGGGACAAGGAGCCGGACGTGTGCCTTTCCGGAATCAGGCTCTGCCGAGGACGAGAGCCATGAGATGTTCCTCCTCTGGGCAAGCCCGGGTCCCAGATCCTGTTGTACCTGTGAATAAGCTGCAGGGGGACGGTGAAGACCAGCAACAGCTTTCAGGGCTGCCACCTTCCGTGTGGGACAAGGAGCCGGACGTGTGCCTTTTCGGAAACAGGCTCTGCCGAGGACGAGAGACTAACCCTGACCCTAACCCTAACCCTAACCCCTAACCCTAACACTAAGCCCATCCCTAACGACCGTAACCCTAAACCTAACCCTAAGCCCTTCACACTAACCCTAACCCTAAACCCTAACCCTAACCCTAAGTGTAACCCTAACCCGGACCCTATCTCCTAATTCTAACCCTAACCCTAACCCCTAACCCTAACCGTAACCCTAACCACCTAACCCTAACACTCACCCTAACACCTAACCCTAACCCTAACCCTAACCCCTAACCCTAACCCCTAACCCTATCCCTAACCCTAATGGCCCTAAACCTAACCCTAACCCTGACCCTAACCCTAACCCTAACCCTAAGCCCTAACCCTAACCCTAACCCTAAACCCTAACCCTAATGGCCCTAATCCTAACCCTATCCCTAACCCCTAACCCTAACCCTAACCCTAACCCTAACCCCAACCCTAACCCTAACCCTAACCCTAACCCCTAACTGTAAAACTTTTCTGACAAGTTGCAGGATGTGTGCCGTTTCCGAAACAGGTTCTGCTGAGGACGAGAGCCACGAGATGTTCCTCCTCTGGGCAAGCCCTGGTCCCAGATCCTGTTGTGCCTGTGAATAGGCTGCAGGGGGACGGTGAAGACCAGCAACAGCTTTCCGGCCTGCCACCTTCCGTGTGGGACAAGGAGCCGGACGTGTGCCTTTCCGGAATCAGGCTCTGCCGAGGACGAGAGCCATGAGATGTTCCTCCTCTGGGCAAGCCCGGGTCCCAGATCCTGTTGTGCCTGTGAATAGGCTGCAGGGGGACGGTGAAGACCAGCAACAGCTTTCAGGGCTGCCACCTTCCGTGTTGGAAAAGGAGCCGGACGTGTGTCTTTTCGGAAACAGTCCCTGCCGAAGATGAGAGCCATGATATGTTCCTCCTCTGGGCAAGCCCGCATCGTGAATCCTGTTGTGCCTGTGAATAGGCTGCAGGGGGACGGTGAAGACCAGCAACAGCTTTCAGGGCTGCCACCTTCCGTGTGGGACAAGGAGCCGAACGTGTGCCTTTCCGGAATCAGGCTCTGCCGAGGACGAGAGCCATGAGATGTTCCTCCTCTGGGCAAGCCCGGGTCCCAGATCCTGTTGTGCCTGTGAATAGGCTGCAGGGGGACGGTGAAGACCAGCAACAGCTTTCAGGGCTGCCACCTTCCGTGTGGGACACGGAGCCGGACGTGTCACTTTTCAGAAATAGGCTCTGCCGAGGACGAGAGCCATGAGATGTTCCTCCTCTGGGCAAGCCCGGGTCCTGAATCCTGTTGTACCTGTGAATAGGCTGCAGGGGGACGGTGAAGACCAGCAACAGCTTTCAGGGCTGCCACCTTCCGTGTGGGACAAGGAGCCGGATGTGTGCCTTTTCGGAAATAGGCTCTGCCGAGGACGAGAGCCATGAGATGTTCCTCCTCTGGGCAAGCCCGGGTCCCAGATCCTGTTGTACCTGTGAATAGGCTGCAGGGGGACGGTGAAGACCAGCAACAGCTTTCAGGGCTGCCACCTTCCGTGTGGGACAAGGAGCCGGACGTGTGCCTTTTCGGAAACAGGCTCTGCCGAGGACGAGAGACTAACCCTGACCCTAACCCTAACCCTAACCCCTAACCCTAACACTAAGCCCATCCCTAACGACCGTAACCCTAAACCTAACCCTAAGCCCTTCACACTAACCCTAACCCTAAACCCTAACCCTAACCCTAAGTGTAACCCTAACCCGGACCCTATCTCCTAATTCTAACCCTAACCCTAACCCCTAACCCTAACCGTAACCCTAACCACCTAACCCTAACACTCACCCTAACACCTAACCCTAACCCTAACCCTAACCCCTAACCCTAACCCCTAACCCTATCCCTAACCCTAATGGCCCTAAACCTAACCCT
This sequence comes from Astur gentilis, assembly GCF_929443795.1. Taxonomy (NCBI): domain Eukaryota; kingdom Metazoa; phylum Chordata; class Aves; order Accipitriformes; family Accipitridae; genus Astur; species Astur gentilis. The sequence goes on from NW_026061013.1 coordinate 20,416, forward strand.
AACCCTGACCCTAACCCTAACCCTAACCCTAAGCCCCTAACCCTAACCCTAACCCTAAACCCTAACCCTAATGGCCCTAATCCTAACCCTATCCCTAACCCCTAACCCTAACCCTAACCCTAACCCTAACCCCAACCCTAACCCTAACCCTAACCCTAACCCCTAACTGTAAAACTTTTCTGACAAGTTGCAGGATGTGTGCCGTTTCCGAAACAGGTTCTGCTGAGGACGAGAGCCACGAGATGTTCCTCCTCTGGGCAAGCCCTGGTCCCAGATCCTGTTGTGCCTGTGAATAGGCTGCAGGGGGACGGTGAAGACCAGCAACAGCTTTCCGGCCTGCCACCTTCCGTGTGGGACAAGGAGCCGGACGTGTGCCTTTCCGGAATCAGGCTCTGCCGAGGACGAGAGCCATGAGATGTTCCTCCTCTGGGCAAGCCCGGGTCCCAGATCCTGTTGTGCCTGTGAATAGGCTGCAGGGGGACGGTGAAGACCAGCAACAGCTTTCAGGGCTGCCACCTTCCGTGTTGGAAAAGGAGCCGGACGTGTGTCTTTTCGGAAACAGTCCCTGCCGAAGATGAGAGCCATGATATGTTCCTCCTCTGGGCAAGCCCGCATCGTGAATCCTGTTGTGCCTGTGAATAGGCTGCAGGGGGACGGTGAAGACCAGCAACAGCTTTCAGGGCTGCCACCTTCCGTGTGGGACAAGGAGCCGAACGTGTGCCTTTCCGGAATCAGGCTCTGCCGAGGACGAGAGCCATGAGATGTTCCTCCTCTGGGCAAGCCCGGGTCCCAGATCCTGTTGTGCCTGTGAATAGGCTGCAGGGGGACGGTGAAGACCAGCAACAGCTTTCAGGGCTGCCACCTTCCGTGTGGGACACGGAGCCGGACGTGTCACTTTTCAGAAATAGACTCTGCCGAGGACGAGAGCCATGAGATGTTCCTCCTCTGGGCAAGCCCGGGTCCTGAATCCTGTTGTACCTGTGAATAGGCTGCAGGGGGACGGTGAAGACCAGCAACAGCTTTCAGGGCTGCCACCTTCCGTGTGGGACAAGGAGCCGGACGTGTGCCTTTTCGGAAATAGGCTCTGCCGAGGACGAGAGCCATGAGATGTTCCTCCTCTGGGCAAGCCCGGGTCCCAGATCCTGTTGTACCTGTGAATAGGCTGCAGGGGGACGGTGAAGACCAGCAACAGCTTTCAGGGCTGCCACCTTCCGTGTGGGACAAGGAGCCGGACATGTGCCTTTTCGGAATCGGGCTCTGTATTGGAAGAGAGCCATGAGATGTTCCTCCTCTGGCCATGCCCGGGTCCTGAATCCTGTTATGCCTGTGAATAGGCTGCAGGGGGACGGTGAAGACCAGCAACAGCTTTCAGGGCTGCCACCTTCCTTGTGGGACAAGGAGCCAAACGTGTGGCTTTCCGGAATCAGGCTCTGCCGAGGAAGAGAGCCATGAGATGTTCCTCCTCTGGGCAAGCCCGGGTCCCAGATCCTGTTGTACCTGTGAATAGGCTGCAGGGGGATGGTGAAGACCAGCAACAGCTTTCAGGGCTGCCACCTTCCGTGAGGGACAAGGAGCCGGACGTGTGCCTTTTCGGAAACAGGCTCTGCCGAGATCGAGAGACTAATCCTGACCCTAACCCTAACCCTAACCCCTAACCCTAACCCTAAGCCCATCCCTAACGACCCTAACCCTAACCCTAACCCTAAGCCCTAACACTAACCCTAATCCTAAACCCTAACCCTAACCCTAACTGTAACCCTAACCCGGACCCTAACTCCTATCTCTAACCCTAAACCTAACCCCTAACCCTATCCGTAACCCTAACAACCTAACCCTAACCCCTAACTCTAACCCTAACCCTAATGGACCCTAACCCTAACCCTAACCCTAAACCCTAACCCTAACCCTAACCCTAACACCTAACCCTAACCCTAACCGAACCCTAACCCTAACCCTAACCCTAACCCTAACCTAACCCTAACCCCTAACCCTAAGCCTAACCCCTAACTGTAAACCTTTTCTGACAATGTGCAGGATGTGTGCCGTTTCCGAAACAGTTTCTGCTGAGGACGAGAGCCATGAGATTTTCCTCCTCTGGGCAAGCCCGTATCCCAGATCCTGTTGTGCCTGTGAATAGGCTGCAGGGGGACGGTGAAGACCAGCAACAGCTTTCAGGGCTGCCACCTTCCGTGTTGGAAAAGGAGCCGGACGTGTGTCTTTTCGGAAACAGTCCCTGCCGAAGATGAGAGCCATGATATGTTCCTCCTCTGGGCAAGCCCGCATCGTGAATCCTGTTGTGCCTGTGAATAGGCTGCAGGGGGACGGTGAAGACCAGCAACAGCTTTCAGGGCTGCCACCTTCCGTGTGGGACAATGAGCCGAACGTGTGCCTTTCCGGAATCAGGCTCTGCTGAGGACGAGAGCCATGAGATGTTCCTCCTCTGGGCAAGCCCGGGTCCCAGATCCTGTTGTGCCTGTGAATAGCCTGCAGGGGGACGGTGAAGACCAGCAACAGCTTTCAGGGCTGCCACCTTCCGTGAGGGACAAGGAGCCGGACGTGTGCCTTTTCGGAAACAGGCTCTGCCGAGGACGAGAGCCATGAGATGTTCCTCCTCTGGGCAAGCCCGGGTCCTGAATCCTGTTGTACCTGTGAATAGGCTGCAGGGGGACGGTGAAGACCAGCAACAGCTTTCAGGGCTGCCACCTTCCGTGTGGGACAAGGAGCCGGACGTGTGCCTTTTCGGAAATAGGCTCTGCCGAGGACGAGAGCCATGAGATGTTCCTCCTCTGGGCAAGCCCGGGTCCCAGATCCTGTTGTACCTGTGAATAGGCTGCAGGGGGACGGTGAAGACCAGCAACAGCTTTCAGGGCTGCCACCTTCCGTGTGGGACAAGGAGCCGGACGTGTGCCTTTTCGGAAACAGGCTCTGCCGAGGACGAGAGACTAACCCTGACCCTAACCCTAACCCTAACCCCTAACCCTAACACTAAGCCCATCCCTAACGACCGTAACCCTAAACCTAACCCTAAGCCCTTCACACTAACCCTAACCCTAAACCCTAACCCTAACCCTAAGTGTAACCCTAACCCGGACCCTATCTCCTAATTCTAACCCTAACCCTAACCCCTAACCCTAACCGTAACCCTAACCACCTAACCCTAACACTCACCCTAACACCTAACCCTAACCCTAACCCTAACCCCTAACCCTAACCCCTAACCCTATCCCTAACCCTAATGGCCCTAAACCTAACCCTAACCCTGACCCTAACCCTAACCCTAACCCTAAGCCCCTAACCCTAACCCTAACCCTAAACCCTAACCCTAATGGCCCTAATCCTAACCCTATCCCTAACCCCTAACCCTAACCCTAACCCTAACCCTAACCCTAACCCTAACCCTAACCCTAACCCTAACCCCTAACTGTAAAACTTTTCTGACAAGTTGCAGGATGTGTGCCGTTTCCGAAACAGGTTCTGCTGAGGACGAGAGCCACGAGATGTTCCTCCTCTGGGCAAGCCCTGGTCCCAGATCCTGTTGTGCCTGTGAATAGGCTGCAGGGGGACGGTGAAGACCAGCAACAGCTTTCCGGCCTGCCACCTTCCGTGTGGGACAAGGAGCCGGACGTGTGCCTTTCCGGAATCAGGCTCTGCCGAGGACGAGAGCCATGAGATGTTCCTCCTCTGGGCAAGCCCGGGTCCCAGATCCTGTTGTGCCTGTGAATAGGCTGCAGGGGGACGGTGAAGACCAGCAACAGCTTTCAGGGCTGCCACCTTCCGTGTTGGAAAAGGAGCCGGACGTGTGTCTTTTCGGAAACAGTCCCTGCCGAAGATGAGAGCCATGATATGTTCCTCCTCTGGGCAAGCCCGCATCGTGAATCCTGTTGTGCCTGTGAATAGGCTGCAGGGGGACGGTGAAGACCAGCAACAGCTTTCAGGGCTGCCACCTTCCGTGTGGGACAAGGAGCCGAACGTGTGCCTTTCCGGAATCAGGCTCTGCCGAGGACGAGAGCCATGAGATGTTCCTCCTCTGGGCAAGCCCGGGTCCCAGATCCTGTTGTGCCTGTGAATAGGCTGCAGGGGGACGGTGAAGACCAGCAACAGCTTTCAGGGCTGCCACCTTCCGTGTGGGACACGGAGCCGGACGTGTCACTTTTCAGAAATAGACTCTGCCGAGGACGAGAGCCATGAGATGTTCCTCCTCTGGGCAAGCCCGGGTCCTGAATCCTGTTGTACCTGTGAATAGGCTGCAGGGGGACGGTGAAGACCAGCAACAGCTTTCAGGGCTGCCACCTTCCGTGTGGGACAAGGAGCCGGACGTGTGCCTTTTCGGAAATAGGCTCTGCCGAGGACGAGAGCCATGAGATGTTCCTCCTCTGGGCAAGCCCGGGTCCCAGATCCTGTTGTACCTGTGAATAGGCTGCAGGGGGACGGTGAAGACCAGCAACAGCTTTCAGGGCTGCCACCTTCCGTGTGGGACAAGGAGCCGGACATGTGCCTTTTCGGAATCGGGCTCTGTATTGGAAGAGAGCCATGAGATGTTCCTCCTCTGGCCATGCCCGGGTCCTGAATCCTGTTATGCCTGTGAATAGGCTGCAGGGGGACGGTGAAGACCAGCAACAGCTTTCAGGGCTGCCACCTTCCTTGTGGGACAAGGAGCCAAACGTGTGGCTTTCCGGAATCAGGCTCTGCCGAGGAAGAGAGCCATGAGATGTTCCTCCTCTGGGCAAGCCCGGGTCCCAGATCCTGTTGTACCTGTGAATAGGCTGCAGGGGGATGGTGAAGACCAGCAACAGCTTTCAGGGCTGCCACCTTCCGTGAGGGACAAGGAGCCGGACGTGTGCCTTTTCGGAAACAGGCTCTGCCGAGATCGAGAGACTAATCCTGACCCTAACCCTAACCCTAACCCCTAACCCTAACCCTAAGCCCATCCCTAACGACCCTAACCCTAACCCTAACCCTAAGCCCTAACACTAACCCTAATCCTAAACCCTAACCCTAACCCTAACTGTAACCCTAACCCGGACCCTAACTCCTATCTCTAACCCTAAACCTAACCCCTAACCCTACCTGTAACCCTAACAACCTAACCCTAACCCCTAACTCTAACCCTAACCCTAATGGACCCTAACCCTAACCCTAACCCTAAACCCTAACCCTAACCCTAACCCTAACACCTAACCCTAACCCTAACCGAACCCTAACCCTAACCCTAACCCTAACCCTAACCTAACCCTAACCCCTAACCCTAAGCCTAACCCCTAACTGTAAACCTTTTCTGACAATGTGCAGGATGTGTGCCGTTTCCGAAACAGTTTCTGCTGAGGACGAGAGCCATGAGATTTTCCTCCTCTGGGCAAGCCCGTATCCCAGATCCTGTTGTGCCTGTGAATAGGCTGCAGGGGGACGGTGAAGACCAGCAACAGCTTTCAGGGCTGCCACCTTCCGTGTTGGAAAAGGAGCCGGACGTGTGTCTTTTCGGAAACAGTCCCTGCCGAAGATGAGAGCCATGATATGTTCCTCCTCTGGGCAAGCCCGCATCGTGAATCCTGTTGTGCCTGTGAATAGGCTGCAGGGGGACGGTGAAGACCAGCAACAGCTTTCAGGGCTGCCACCTTCCGTGTGGGACAATGAGCCGAACGTGTGCCTTTCCGGAATCAGGCTCTGCTGAGGACGAGAGCCATGAGATGTTCCTCCTCTGGGCAAGCCCGGGTCCCAGATCCTGTTGTGCCTGTGAATAGCCTGCAGGGGGACGGTGAAGACCAGCAACAGCTTTCAGGGCTGCCACCTTCCGTGTGGGACAAGGAGCCGGACGTGTGCCTTTTCGGAAACAGGCCCTGCCGAGGACGAGAGCCATGAGATGTTCCTCCTCTGGGCAAGCCCGCATCGTGAATCCTGTTGTGCCTGTGAATAGGCTGCAGGGGGACGGTGAAGACCAGCAACAGCTTTCAGGGCTGCCACCTTCCGTGTGGGACAAGGAGCCGAACGTGTGCCTTTCCGGAATCAGGCTCTGCCGAGGACGAGAGCCATGAGATGTTCCTCCTCTGGGCAAGCCCGGGTCCTGAATACTGTCGTACCTGTGAATAGGCTGCAGAGGGACGGTGAAGACCAGCAACAGCTTTCAGGGCTGCCACCTTCCTTGTGGGACAAGGAGCCGGACGTGTGCCTTTTCGGAATCGGGCTCTGCCGAGGAAGAGAGCCATGAGATGTTCCTTCTCTGGGCATGCCCGGGTCCTGAATCCTGTTGTGCCTGTGAATAGGCTGCAGGGGGACGGTGAAGACCAGCAACATCTTTCCGGCCTGCCACCTTCCGTGTGGGACAAGGAGACGGATGTGTGCCTTTCCGGAATCAGGCTCTGCCGAGGACGAGAGCCATGAGATGTTCCTCCTCTGGGCAAGCCCGGGTCCCAGATCCTGTTGTGCCTGTGAATAGGCTGCAGGGGGACGGTGAAGACCAGCAACATCCTTCAGGGGTGCCAACTTCCGTGTGGGACAAGGAGCCGGACGTGTGCCTTTCCGGAATCAGGCTCTGCCGAGGACGAGAGCCATGAGATGTTCCTCCTCTGGGCAAGCCCGGGTCCCAGATCCTGTTGTACCTGTGAATAAGCTGCAGGGGGACGGTGAAGACCAGCAACAGCTTTCAGGGCTGCCACCTTCCGTGTGGGACAAGGAGCCGGACGTGTGCCTTTTCGGAAACAGGCTCTGCCGAGGACGAGAGACTAACCCTGACCCTAACCCTAACCCTAACCCCTAACCCTAACACTAAGCCCATCCCTAACGACCGTAACCCTAAACCTAACCCTAAGCCCTTCACACTAACCCTAACCCTAAACCCTAACCCTAACCCTAAGTGTAACCCTAACCCGGACGCTATCTCCTAATTCTAACCCTAACCCTAACCCCTAACCCTAACCGTAACCCTAACCACCTAACCCTAACACTCACCCTAAGACCTAACCCTAACCCTAACCCTAACCCCTAACCCTAACCCATAACCCTATCCCTAACCCTAATGGCCCTAAACCTAACCCTAACCCTGACCCTAACCCTAACCCTAACCCTAAGCCCCTAACCCTAACCCTAACCCTAAACCCTAACCCTAATGGCCCTAATCCTAACCCTATCCCTAACCCCTAACCCTAACCCTAACCCTAACCCTAACCCCAACCCTAACCCTAACCCTAACCCTAACCCCTAACTGTAAAACTTTTATGACAAGTTGCAGGATGTGTGCCGTTTCCGAAACAGGTTCTGCTGAGGACGAGAGCCACGAGATGTTCCTCCTCTGGGCAAGCCCTGGTCCCAGATCCTGTTGTGCCTGTGAATAGGCTGCAGGGGGACGGTGAAGACCAGCAACAGCTTTCCGGCCTGCCACCTTCCGTGTGGGACAAGGAGCCGGACGTGTGCCTTTCCGGAATCAGGCTCTGCCGAGGACGAGAGCCATGAGATGTTCCTCCTCTGGGCAAGCCCGGGTCCCAGATCCTGTTGTGCCTGTGAATAGGCTGCAGGGGGACGGTGAAGACCAGCAACAGCTTTCAGGGCTGCCACCTTCCGTGTGGGACACGGAGCCGGACGTGTCACTTTTCAGAAATAGGCTCTGCCGAGGACGAGAGCCATGAGATGTTCCTCCTCTGGGCAAGCCCGGGTCCCAGATCCTGTTGTGCCTGTGAATAGGCTGCAGGGGGACGGTGAAGACCAGCAACAGCTTTCCGGCCTGCCACCTTCCGTGTGGGACAAGGAGCCGGACGTGTGCCTTTCCGGAATCAGGCTCTGCCGAGGACGAGAGCCATGAGATGTTCCTCCTCTGGCCATGCCCGGGTCCTGAATCCTGTTGTGCCTGTGAATAGGCTGCAGGGGGACGGTGAAGACCAGCAATAGCTTTCCGGCCTGCCACCTTCCGTGTTGGAAAAGGAGCCGGACGTGTGTCTTTTCGGAAACAGGCCCTGCCGAGGATGAGAGCCATGAGATGTTCCTCCTCTGGGCAAGCCCGCATCGTGAATCCTGTTGTGCCTGTGAATAGGCTGCAGGGGGACGGTGAAGACCAGCAACAGCTTTCAGGGCTGCCACCTTCCGTGTGGGACAATGAGCCGGACGTGTGCCTTTCCGGAATCAGGCTCTGCCGAGGACGAGAGCCATGAGATGTTCCTCCTCTGGGCAAGCCCGGGTCCCAGATCCTGTTGTGCCTGTGAATAGGCTGCAGGGGGACGGTGAAGATCAGCAACAGCTTTCAGGGCTGCCACCTTCCGTGTGGGACAAGGAGACGGACGTGTGCCTTCTCGGAAACAGGCTCTGCCGAGGACGAGAGCCATGAGATGTTCCTCCTCTGGGCAAGCCCGGGTCCTGAATACTGTCATACCTGTGAATAGGCTGCAGGGGGACGGTGAAGACCAGCAACATCTTTCCGGCCTGCCACCTTCCGTGTGGGACAAGGAGACGGACGTGTGCCTTTTCGGAATCGGGCTCTGCCGAGGAAGAGAGCCATGAGATGTTCCTCCTCTGGGCAAGCCCGGGTCCCAGATCCTGTTGTGCCTGTGAATAGGCTGCAGGGGGACGGTGAAGACCAGCAACAGCTTTCAGGGCTGCCACCTTCCGTGTGGGACAAGGAGCCGGACGTGTGCCTTCTCGGAAACAGGCTCTGCCGAGGACGAGAGCCATGAGATGTTCCTCCTCTGGGCAAGCCCGGGTCCTGAATACTGTCGTACCTGTGAATAGGCTGCAGAGGGACGGTGAAGACCAGCAACAGCTTTCAGGGCTGCCACCTTCCTTGTGGGACAAGGAGCCGGACGTGTGCCTTTTCGGAATCGGGCTCTGCCGAGGAAGAGAGCCATGAGATGTTCCTTCTCTGGGCATGCCCGGGTCCTGAATCCTGTTGTGCCTGTGAATAGGCTGCAGGGGGACGGTGAAGACCAGCAACATCTTTCCGGCCTGCCACCTTCCGTGTGGGACAAGGAGACGGATGTGTGCCTTTCCGGAATCAGGCTCTGCCGAGGACGAGAGCCATGAGATGTTCCTCCTCTGGGCAAGCCCGGGTCCCAGATCCTGTTGTGCCTGTGAATAGGCTGCAGGGGGACGGTGAAGACCAGCAACATCCTTCAGGGGTGCCAACTTCCGTGTGGGACAAGGAGCCGAACGTGTGCCTTTCCGGAATCAGGCTCTGCCGAGGACGAGAGCCATGAGATGTTCCTCCTCTGGGCAAGCCCGGGTCCCAGATCCTGTTGTACCTGTGAATAAGCTGCAGGGGGACGGTGAAGACCAGCAACAGCTTTCAGGGCTGCCACCTTCCGTGTGGGACAAGGAGCCGGACGTGTGCCTTTTCGGAAACAGGCTCTGCGAGGACGAGAGACTAACCCTGACCCTAACCCTAACCCTAACCCCTAACCCTAACCCTAAGCCCATCCCTAACGACCGTAACCCTAAACCTAACCCTAAGCCCTTAACACTAACCCTAACCCTAAACCCTAACCCTAACCCTAAGTGTAACCCTAACCCGGACCCTATCTCCTAATTCTAACCCTAACCCTAACCCCTAACCCTAACCGTAAACCTAACCACCTAACCCTAACACTCACCCTAACACCTAACCCTAACCCTAACCCTAACCCCTAACCCTAACCCCTAACCCTATCCCTAACCCTAATGGCCCTAAACCTAACCCTAACCCTGACCCTAACCCTAACCCTAACCCTAACCCTAAGCCCCTAACCCTAACCCTAACCCTAAACCCTAACCCTAATGGCCCTAATCCTAACCCTAACCCTAACCCCTAACCCTAACCCTAACCCTAACCCTAACCCCAACCCTAAACCTAACCCTAACCCTAACCCCTAACTGTAAAACTTTTCTGACAACTTGCAGGATGTGTGCCGTTTCCGAAACAGGTTCTGCTGAGGACGAGAGCCATGAGATTTTCCTCCTCTGGGCAAGCCCGTATCCCAGATCCTGTTGTGCCTGTGAATAGGCTGCAGGGGGACGGTGAAGACCAGCAACAGCTTTCAGGGCTGCCACCTTCCTTGTGGGACAAGGAGCCAAACGTGTGGCTTTCCGGAATCAGGCTCTGCCGAGCAAGAGAGCCATGAGATGTTCCTCCTCTGGGCAAGCCCGGGTCCCAGATCCTGTTGTACCTGTGAATAGGCTGCAGGGGGATGGTGAAGACCAGCAACAGCTTTCAGGGCTGCCACCTTCCGTGAGGGACAAGGAGCCGGACGTGTGCCTTTTCGGAAACAGGCTCTGCCGAGATCGAGAGACTAATCCTGACCCTAACCCTAACCCTAACCCCTAACCCTAACCCTAAGCCCATCCCTAACGACCCTAACCCTAACCCTAACCCTAAGCCCTAACACTAACCCTAATCCTAAACCCTAACCCTAACCCTAACTGTAACCCTAACCCGGACCCTAACTCCTATCTCTAACCCTAAACCTAACCCCTAACCCTATCCGTAACCCTAACAACCTAACCCTAACCCCTAACTCTAACCCTAACCCTAATGGACCCTAACCCTAACCCTAACCCTAAACCATAACCCTAACCCTAACCCTAACACCTAACCCTAACCCTAACCGAACCCTAACCCTAACCCTAACCCTAACCCTAACCTAACCCTAACCCCTAACCCTAAGCCTAACCCCTAACTGTAAACCTTTTCTGACAATGTGCAGGATGTGTGCCGTTTCCGAAACAGGTTCTGCTGAGGACGAGAGCCATGAGATTTTCCTCCTCTGGGCAAGCCCGTATCCCAGATCCTGTTGTGCCTGTGAATAGGCTGCAGGGGGACGGTGAAGACCAGCAACAGCTTTCAGGGCTGCCACCTTCCGTGTTGGAAAAGGAGCCGGACGTGTGTCTTTTCGGAAACAGTCCCTGCCGAAGATGAGAGCCATGATATGTTCCTCCTCCGGGCAAGCCCGCATCGTGAATCCTGTTGTGCCTGTGAATAGGCTGCAGGGGGACGGTGAAGACCAGCAACAGCTTTCAGGGCTACCACCTTCCGTGTGGGACAATGAGCCGAACGTGTGCCTTTCCGGAATCAGGCTCTGCCGAGGACGAGAGCCATGAGATGTTCCTCCTCTGGGCAAGCCCGGGTCCCAGATCCTGTTGTGCCTGTGAATAGGCTGCAGGGGGACGGTGAAGACCAGCAAAAGCTTTCAGGGCTGCCACCTTCCGTGTGGGACACGGAGCCGGACGTGTCACTTTTCAGAAATAGGCTCTGCCGAGGACGAGAGCCATGAGATGTTCCTCCTCTGGGCAAGCCCGGGTCCTGAATCCTGTTGTACCTGTGAATAGGCTGCAGGGGGACGGTGAAGACCAGCAACAGCTTTCAGGGCTGCCACCTTCCGTGTGGGACAAGGAGCCGGACGTGTGCCTTTTCGGAAATAGGCTCTGCCGAGGACGAGAGCCATGAGATGTTCCTCCTCTGGGCAAGCCCGGGTCCCAGATCCTGTTGTACCTGTGAATAGGCTGCAGGGGGACGGTGAAGACCAGCAACAGCTTTCAGGGCTGCCACCTTCCGTGTGGGACAAGGAGCCGGACATGTGCCTTTTCGGAATCGGGCTCTGTAGAGGAAGAGAGCCATGAGATGTTCCTCCTCTGGCCATGCCCGGGTCCTGAATCCTGTTATGCCTGTGAATAGGCTGCAGGGGGACGGTGAAGACCAGCAACAGCTTTCAGGGCTGCCACCTTCCTTGTGGGACAAGGAGCCAAACGTGTGGCTTTCCGGAATCAGGCTCTGCCGAGGAAGAGAGCCATGAGATGTTCCTCCTCTGGGCAAGCCCGGGTCCCAGATCCTGTTGTACCTGTGAATAGGCTGCAGGGGGATGGTGAAGACCAGCAACAGCTTTCAGGGCTGCCACCTTCCGTGAGGGACAAGGAGCCGGACGTGTGCCTTTTCGGAAACAGGCTCTGCCGAGATCGAGAGACTAATCCTGACCCTAACCCTAACCCTAACCCCTAACCCTAACCCTAAGCCCATCCCTAACGACCCTAACCCTAACCCTAACCCTAAGCCCTAACACTAACCCTAATCCTAAACCCTAACCCTAACCCTAACTGTAACCCTAACCCGGACCCTAACTCCTATCTCTAACCCTAAACCTAACCCCTAACCCTATCCGTAACCCTAACAACCTAACCCTAACCCCTAACTCTAACCCTAACCCTAATGGACCCTAACCCTAACCCTAACCCAAAACCCTAACCCTAACCCTAACCCTAACACCTAACCCTAACCCTAACCGAACCCTAACCCTAACCCTAACCCTAACCCTAACCTAACCCTAACCCCTAACCCTAAGCCTAACCCCTAACTGTAAACCTTTTCTGACAATGTGCAGGATGTGTGCCGTTTCCGAAACAGTTTCTGCTGAGGACGAGAGCCATGAGATTTTCCTCCTCTGGGCAAGCCCGTATCCCAGATCCTGTTGTGCCTGTGAATAGGCTGCAGGGGGACGGTGAAGACCAGCAACAGCTTTCAGGGCTGCCACCTTCCGTGTTGGAAAAGGAGCCGGACGTGTGTCTTTTCGGAAACAGTCCCTGCCGAAGATGAGAGCCATGATATGTTCCTCCTCTGGGCAAGCCCGCATCGTGAATCCTGTTGTGCCTGTGAATAGGCTGCAGGGGGACGGTGAAGACCAGCAACAGCTTTCAGGGCTGCCACCTTCCGTGTGGGACAATGAGCCGAACGTGTGCCTTTCCGGAATCAGGCTCTGCCGAGGACGAGAGCCATGAGATGTTCCTCCTCTGGGCAAGCCCGGGTCCCAGATCCTGTTGTGCCTGTGAATAGGCTGCAGGGGGACGGTGAAGACCAGCAACAGCTTTCAGGGCTGCCACCTTCCGTGTGGGACACGGAGCCGGACGTGTCACTTTTCAGAAATAGGCTCTGCCGAGGACGAGAGCCATGAGATGTTCCTCCTCTGGGCAAGCCCGGGTCCTGAATCCTGTTGTACCTGTGAATAGGCTGCAGGGGGACGGTGAAGACCAGCAACAGCTTTCAGGGCTGCCACCTTCCGTGTGGGACAAGGAGCCGGACGTGTGCCTTTTCGGAAATAGGCTCTGCCGAGGACGAGAGCCATGAGATGTTCCTCCTCTGGGCAAGCCCGGGTCCCAGATCCTGTTGTACCTGTGAATAGGCTGCAGGGGGACGGTGAAGACCAGCAACAGCTTTCAGGGCTGCCACCTTCCGTGTGGGACAAGGAGCCGGACATGTGCCTTTTCGGAATCGGGCTCTGTAGAGGAAGAGAGCCATGAGATGTTCCTCCTCTGGCCATGCCCGGGTCCTGAATCCTGTTATGCCTGTGAATAGGCTGCAGGGGGACGGTGAAGACCAGCAACAGCTTTCAGGGCTGCCACCTTCCTTGTGGGACAAGGAGCCAAACGTGTGGCTTTCCGGAATCAGGCTCTGCCGAGGAAGAGAGCCATGAGATGTTCCTCCTCTGGGCAAGCCCGGGTCCCAGATACTGTTGTACCTGTGAATAGGCTGCAGGGGGATGGTGAAGACCAGCAACAGCTTTCAGGGCTGCCACCTTCCGTGAGGGACAAGGAGCCGGACGTGTGCCTTTTCGGAAACAGGCTCTGCCGAGATCGAGAGACTAATCCTGACCCTAACCCTAACCCTAACCCCTAACCCTAACCCTAAGCCCATCCCTAACGACCCTAACCCTAACCCTAACCCTAAGCCCTAACACTAACCCTAATCCTAAACCCTAACCCTAACCCTAACTGTAACCCTAACCCGGACCCTAACTCCTATCTCTAACCCTAAACCTAACCCCTAACCCTATCCGTAACCCTAACAACCTAACCCTAACCCCTAACTCTAACCCTAACCCTAATGGACCCTAACCCTAACCCTAACCCTAAACCCTAACGCTAACCCTAACCCTAACACCTAACCCTAACCCTAACCGAACCCTAACCCTAACCCTAACCCTAACCCTAACCTAACCCTAACCCCTAACCCTAAGCCTAACCCCTAACTGTAAACCTTTTCTGACAATGTGCAGGATGTGTGCCGTTTCCGAAACAGTTTCTGCTGAGGACGAGAGCCATGAGATTTTCCTCCTCTGGGCAAGCCCGTAGCCCAGATCCTGTTGTGCCTGTGAATAGGCTGCAGGGGGACGGTGAAGACCAGCAACAGCTTTCAGGGCTGCCACCTTCCGTGTTGGAAAAGGAGCCGGACGTGTGTCTTTTCGGAAACAGTCCCTGCCGAAGATGAGAGCCATGATATGTTCCTCCTCTGGGCAAGCCCGCATCGTGAATCCTGTTGTGCCTGTGAATAGGCTGCAGGGGGACGGTGAAGACCAGCAACAGCTTTCAGGGCTGCCACCTTCCGTGTGGGACAATGAGCCGAACGTGTGCCTTTCCGGAATCAGGCTCTGCCGAGGACGAGAGCCATGAGATGTTCCTCCTCTGGGCAAGCCCGGGTCCCAGATCCTGTTGTGCCTGTGAATAGGCTGCAGGGGGACGGTGAAGACCAGCAACAGCTTTCAGGGCTGCCACCTTCCGTGTGGGACAAGGAGCCGGACGTGTGCCTTTTCGGAAACAGGCCCTGCCGAGGACGAGAGCCATGAGATGTTCCTCCTCTGGGCAAGCCCGGGTCCCAGATCCTGTTGTGCCTGTGAATAGGCTGCAGGGGGACGGTGAAGACCAGCAACAGCTTTCAGGGCTGCCACCTTCCGTGTGGGACAAGGAGCCGGACGTGTGCCTTCTCGGAAACAGGCTCTGCCGAGGACGAGAGCCATGAGATGTTCCTCCTCTGGGCAAGCCCGGGTCCTGAATACTGTCGTACCTGTGAATAGGCTGCAGAGGGACGGTGAAGACCAGCAACAGCTTTCAGGGCTGCCACCTTCCTTGTGGGACAAGGAGCCGGACGTGTGCCTTTTCGGAATCGGGCTCTGCCGAGGAAGAGAGCCATGAGATGTTCCTTCTCTGGGCATGCCCGGGTCCTGAATCCTGTTGTGCCTGTGAATAGGCTGCAGGGGGACGGTGAAGACCAGCAACATCTTTCCGGCCTGCCACCTTCCGTGTGGGACAAGGAGACGGATGTGTGCCTTTCCGGAATCAGGCTCTGCCGAGGACGAGAGCCATGAGATGTTCCTCCTCTGGGCAAGCCCGGGTCCCAGATCCTGTTGTGCCTGTGAATAGGCTGCAGGGGGACGGTGAAGACCAGCAACATCCTTCAGGGGTGCCAACTTCCGTGTGGGACAAGGAGCCGGACGTGTGCCTTTCCGGAATCAGGCTCTGCCGAGGACGAGAGCCATGAGATGTTCCTCCTCTGGGCAAGCCCGGGTCCCAGATCCTGTTGTACCTGTGAATAAGCTGCAGGGGGACGGTGAAGACCAGCAACAGCTTTCAGGGCTGCCACCTTCCGTGTGGGACAAGGAGCCGGACGTGTGCCTTTTCGGAAACAGGCTCTGCCGAGGACGAGAGACTAACCCTGACCCTAACCCTAACCCTAACCCCTAACCCTAACACTAAGCCCATCCCTAACGACCGTAACCCTAAACCTAACCCTAAGCCCTTCACACTAACCCTAACCCTAAACCCTAACCCTAACCCTAAGTGTAACCCTAACCCGGACCCTATCTCCTAATTCTAACCCTAACCCTAACCCCTAACCCTAACCGTAAACCTAACCACCTAACCCTAACACTCACCCTAACACCTAACCCTAACCCTAACCCTAACCCCTAACCCTAACCCCTAACCCTATCCCTAACCCTAATGGCCCTAAACCTAACCCTAACCCTGACCCTAACCCTAACCCTAACCCTAAGCCCCTAACCCTAACCCTAACCCTAAACCCTAACCCTAATGGCCCTAATCCTAACCCTATACCTAACCCCTAACCCTAACCCTAACCCTAACCCTAACCCCAACCCTAACCCTAACCCTAACCCTAACCCCTAACTGTAAAACTTTTCTGACAAGTTGCAGGATGTGTGCCGTTTCCGAAACAGGTTCTGCTGAGGACGAGAGCCACGAGATGTTCCTCCTCTGGGCAAGCCCTGGTCCCAGATCCTGTTGTGCCTGTGAATAGGCTGCAGGGGGACGGTGAAGACCAGCAACACCTTTCCGGCCTGCCACCTTCCGTGTGGGACAAGGAGCCGGACGTGTGCCTTTCCGGAATCAGGCTCTGCCGAGGACGAGAGCCATGAGATGTTCCTCCTCTGGGCAAGCCCGGGTCCCAGATCCTGTTGTGCCTGTGAATAGGCTGCAGGGGGACGGTGAAGACCAGCAACAGCTTTCAGGGCTGCCACCTTCCGTGTGGGACACGGAGCCGGACGTGTCACTTTTCAGAAATAGGCTCTGCCGAGGACGAGAGCCATGAGATGTTCCTCCTCTGGGCAAGCCCGGGTCCCAGATCCTGTTGTGCCTGTGAATAGGCTGCAGGGGGACGGTGAAGACCAGCAACAGCTTTCCGGCCTGCCACCTACCGTGTGGGACAAGGAGCCGGACGTGTGCCTTTCCGGAATCAGGCTCTGCCGAGGAAGAGAGCCATGAGATGTTCCTCCTCTGGCCATGCCCGGGTCCTGAATCCTGTTGTGCCTGTGAATAGGCTGCAGGGGGACGGTGAAGACCAGCAATAGCTTTCCGGCCTGCCACCTTCCGTGTTGGAAAAGGAGCCGGACGTGTGTCTTTTCGGAAACAGGCCCTGCCGAGGATGAGAGCCATGAGATGTTCCTCCTCTGGGCAAGCCCGCATCGTGAATCCTGTTGTGCCTGTGAATAGGCTGCAGGGGGACGGTGAAGACCAGCAACAGCTTTCAGGGCTGCCACCTTCCGTGTGGGACAATGAGCCGGACGTGTGCCTTTCCGGAATCAGGCTCTGCCGAGGACGAGAGCCATGAGATGTTCCTCCTCTGGGCAAGCCCGGGTCCCAGATCCTGTTGTGCCTGTGAATAGGCTGCAGGGGGACGGTGAAGATCAGCAACAGCTTTCAGGGCTGCCACCTTCCGTGTGGGACAAGGAGACGGACGTGTGCCTTCTCGGAAACAGGCTCTGCCGAGGACGAGAGCCATGAGATGTTCCTCCTCTGGGCAAGCCCGGGTCCTGAATACTGTCATACCTGTGAATAGGCTGCAGAGGGACGGTGAAGACCAGCAACAGCTTTCAGGGCTGCCACCTTCCTTGTGGGACAAGGAGCCGCACGTGTGGCTTTCCGGAATCAGGCTCTGCCGAGGAAGAGAGCCATGAGATGTTCCTCCTCTGGGCAAGCCCGGATCCCAGATCCTGTTGTGCCTGTGAATAGGCTGCAGGGGGACGGTGAAGACCAGCAACATCTTTCCGGCCTGCCACCTTCCGTGTGGGACAAGGAGACGGACGTGTGCCTTTTCGGAATCGGGCTCTGCCGAGGAAGAGAGCCATGAGATGTTCCTCCTCTGGGCAAGCCCGGGTCCCAGATCCTGTTGTGCCTGTGAATAGGCTGCAGGGGGACGGTGAAGACCAGCAACAGCTTTCAGGGCTGCCACCTTCCGTGTGGGACAAGGAGCCGGACGTGTGCCTTCTCGGAAACAGGCTCTGCCGAGGACGAGAGCCATGAGATGTTCCTCCTCTGGGCAAGCCCGGGTCCTGAATACTGTCGTACCTGTGAATAGGCTGCAGAGGGACGGTGAAGACCAGCAACAGCTTTCAGGGCTGCCACCTTCCTTGTGGGACAAGGAGCCGGACGTGTGCCTTTTCGGAATCGGGCTCTGCCGAGGAAGAGAGCCATGAGATGTTCCTTCTCTGGGCATGCCCGGGTCCTGAATCCTGTTGTGCCTGTGAATAGGCTGCAGGGGGACGGTGAAGACCAGCAACATCTTTCCGGCCTGCCACCTTCCGTGTGGGACAAGGAGACGGATGTGTGCCTTTCCGGAATCAGGCTCTGCCGAGGACGAGAGCCATGAGATGTTCCTCCTCTGGGCAAGCCCGGGTCCCAGATCCTGTTGTGCCTGTGAATAGGCTGCAGGGGGACGGTGAAGACCAGCAACATCCTTCAGGGGTGCCAACTTCCGTGTGGGACAAGGAGCCGAACGTGTGCCTTTCCGGAATCAGGCTCTGCCGAGGACGAGAGCCATGAGATGTTCCTCCTCTGGGCAAGCCCGGGTCCCAGATCCTGTTGTACCTGTGAATAAGCTGCAGGGGGACGGTGAAGACCAGCAACAGCTTTCAGGGCTGCCACCGTCCGTGTGGGACAAGGAGCCGGACGTGTGCCTTTTCGGAAACAGGCTCTGCGAGGACGAGAGACTAACCCTGACCCTAACCCTAACCCTAACCCCTAACCCTAACCCTAAGCCCATCCCTAACGACCGTAACCCTAAACCTAACCCTAAGCCCTTAACACTAACCCTAACCCTAAACCCTAACCCTAACCCTAAGTGTAACCCTAACCCGGAACCTATCTCCTAATTCTAACCCTAACCCTAACCCCTAACCCTAACCGTAAACCTAACCACCTAACCCTAACACTCACCCTAACACCTAACCCTAACCCTAACCCTAACCCCTAACCCTAACCCCTAACCCTATCCCTAACCCTAATGGCCCTAAACCTAACCCTAACCCTGACCCTAACCCTAACCCTAACCCTAACCCTAAGCCCCTAACCCTAACCCTAACCCTAAACCCTAACCCTAATGGCCCTAATCCTAACCCTAACCCTAACCCCTAACCCTAACCCTAACCCTAACCCTAACCCCAACCCTAAACCTAACCCTAACCCTAACCCCTAACTGTAAAACTTTTCTGACAACTTGCAGGATGTGTGCCGTTTCCGAAACAGGTTCTGCTGAGGACGAGAGCCATGAGATTTTCCTCCTCTGGGCAAGCCCGTATCCCAGATCCTGTTGTGCCTGTGAATAGGCTGCAGGGGGACGGTGAAGACCAGCAACAGCTTTCAGGGCTGCCACCTTCCTTGTGGGACAAGGAGCCAAACGTGTGGCTTTCCGGAATCAGGCTCTGCCGAGGAAGAGAGCCATGAGATGTTCCTCCTCTGGGCAAGCCCGGGTCCCAGATCCTGTTGTACCTGTGAATAGGCTGCAGGGGGATGGTGAAGACCAGCAACAGCTTTCAGGGCTGCCACCTTCCGTGAGGGACAAGGAGCCGGACGTGTGCCTTTTCGGAAACAGGCTCTGCCGAGATCGAGAGACTAATCCTGACCCTAACCCTAACCCTAACCCCTAACCCTAACCCTAAGCCCATCCCTAACGACCCTAACCCTAACCCTAACCCTAAGCCCTAACACTAACCCTAATCCTAAACCCTAACCCTAACCCTAACTGTAACCCTAACCCGGACCCTAACTCCTATCTCTAACCCTAAACCTAACCCCTAACCCTATCCGTAACCCTAACAACCTAACCCTAACCCCTAACTCTAACCCTAACCCTAATGGACCCTAACCCTAACCCTAACCCTAAACCATAACCCTAACCCTAACCCTAACACCTAACCCTAACCCTAACCGAACCCTAACCCTAACCCTAACCCTAACCCTAACCTAACCCTAACCCCTAACCCTAAGCCTAACCCCTAACTGTAAACCTTTTCTGACTATGTGCAGGATGTGTGCCGTTTCCGAAACAGGTTCTGCTGAGGACGAGAGCCATGAGATTTTCCTCCTCTGGGCAAGCCCGTATCCCAGATCCTGTTGTGCCTGTGAATAGGCTGCAGGGGGACGGTGAAGACCAGCAACAGCTTTCAGGGCTGCCACCTTCCGTGTTGGAAAAGGAGCCGGACGTGTGTCTTTTCGGAAACAGTCCCTGCCGAAGATGAGAGCCATGATATGTTCCTCCTCCGGGCAAGCCCGCATCGTGAATCCTGTTGTGCCTGTGAATAGGCTGCAGGGGGACGGTGAAGACCAGCAACAGCTTTCAGGGCTACCACCTTCCGTGTGGGACAATGAGCCGAACGTGTGCCTTTCCGGAATCAGGCTCTGCCGAGGACGAGAGCCATGAGATGTTCCTCCTCTGGGCAAGCCCGGGTCCCAGATCCTGTTGTGCCTGTGAATAGGCTGCAGGGGGACGGTGAAGACCAGCAACAGCTTTCAGGGCTGCCACCTTCCGTGTGGGACACGGAGCCGGACGTGTCACTTTTCAGAAATAGGCTCTGCCGAGGACGAGAGCCATGAGATGTTCCTCCTCTGGGCAAGCCCGGGTCCTGAATCCTGTTGTACCTGTGAATAGGCTGCAGGGGGACGGTGAAGACCAGCAACAGCTTTCAGGGCTGCCACCTTCCGTGTGGGACAAGGAGCCGGACGTGTGCCTTTTCGGAAATAGGCTCTGCCGAGGACGAGAGCCATGAGATGTTCCTCCTCTGGGCAAGCCCGGGTCCCAGATCCTGTTGTACCTGTGAATAGGCTGCAGGGGGACGGTGAAGACCAGCAACAGCTTTCAGGGCTGCCACCTTCCGTGTGGGACAAGGAGCCGGACATGTGCCTTTTCGGAATCGGGCTCTGTAGAGGAAGAGAGCCATGAGATGTTCCTCCTCTGGCCATGCCCGGGTCCTGAATCCTGTTATGCCTGTGAATAGGCTGCAGGGGGACGGTGAAGACCAGCAACAGCTTTCAGGGCTGCCACCTTCCTTGTGGGACAAGGAGCCAAACGTGTGGCTTTCCGGAATCAGGCTCTGCCGAGGAAGAGAGCCATGAGATGTTCCTCCTCTGGGCAAGCCCGGGTCCCAGATCCTGTTGTACCTGTGAATAGGCTGCAGGGGGATGGTGAAGACCAGCAACAGCTTTCAGGGCTGCCACCTTCCGTGAGGGACAAGGAGCCGGACGTGTGCCTTTTCGGAAACAGGCTCTGCCGAGATCGAGAGACTAATCCTGACCCTAACCCTAACCCTAACCCCTAACCCTAACCCTAAGCCCATCCCTAACGACCCAAACCCTAACCCTAACCCAAAGCCCTAACACTAACCCTAATCCTAAACCCTAACCCTAACCCTAACTGTAACCCTAACCCGGACCCTAACTCCTATCTCTAACCCTAAACCTAACCCCTAACCCTATCCGTAACCCTAACAACCTAACCCTAACCCCTAACTCTAACCCTAACCCTAATGGACCCTAACCCTAACCCTAACCCTAAACCCTAACCCTAACCCTAACCCTAACACCTAACCCTAACCCTAACCGAACCCTAACCCTAACCCTAACCCTAACCCTAACCTAACCCTAACCCCTAACCCTAAGCCTAACCCCTAACTGTAAACCTTTTCTGACAATGTGCAGGATGTGTGCCGTTTCCGAAACAGTTTCTGCTGAGGACGAGAGCCATGAGATTTTCCTCCTCTGGGCAAGCCCGTATCCCAGATCCTGTTGTGCCTGTGAATAGGCTGCAGGGGGACGGTGAAGACCAGCAACAGCTTTCAGGGCTGCCACCTTCCGTGTTGGAAAAGGAGCCGGACGTGTGTCTTTTCGGAAACAGTCCCTGCCGAAGATGAGAGCCATGATATGTTCCTCCTCTGGGCAAGCCCGCATCGTGAATCCTGTTGTGCCTGTGAATAGGCTGCAGGGGGACGGTGAAGACCAGCAACAGCTTTCAGGGCTGCCACCTTCCGTGTGGGACAATGAGCCGAACGTGTGCCTTTCCGGAATCAGGCTCTGCCGAGGACGAGAGCCATGAGATGTTCCTCCTCTGGGCAAGCCCGGGTCCCAGATCCTGTTGTGCCTGTGAATAGGCTGCAGGGGGACGGTGAAGACCAGCAACAGCTTTCAGGGCTGCCACCTTCCGTGTGGGACACGGAGCCGGACGTGTCACTTTTCAGAAATAGGCTCTGCCGAGGACGAGAGCCATGAGATGTTCCTCCTCTGGGCAAGCCCGGGTCCTGAATCCTGTTGTACCTGTGAATAGGCTGCAGGGGGACGGTGAAGACCAGCAACAGCTTTCAGGGCTGCCACCTTCCGTGTGGGACAAGGAGCCGGACGTGTGCCTTTTCGGAAATAGGCTCTGCCGAGGACGAGAGCCATGAGATGTTCCTCCTCTGGGCAAGCCCGGGTCCCAGATCCTGTTGTACCTGTGAATAGGCTGCAGGGGGACGGTGAAGACCAGCAACAGCTTTCAGGGCTGCCACCTTCCGTGTGGGACAAGGAGCCGGACATGTGCCTTTTCGGAATCGGGCTCTGTAGAGGAAGAGAGCCATGAGATGTTCCTCCTCTGGCCATGCCCGGGTCCTGAATCCTGTTATGCCTGTGAATAGGCTGCAGGGGGACGGTGAAGACCAGCAACAGCTTTCAGGGCTGCCACCTTCCTTGTGGGACAAGGAGCCAAACGTGTGGCTTTCCGGAATCAGGCTCTGCCGAGGAAGAGAGCCATGAGATGTTCCTCCTCTGGGCAAGCCCGGGTCCCAGATCCTGTTGTACCTGTGAATAGGCTGCAGGGGGATGGTGAAGACCAGCAACAGCTTTCAGGGCTGCCACCTTCCGTGAGGGACAAGGAGCCGGACGTGTGCCTTTTCGGAAACAGGCTCTGCCGAGATCGAGAGACTAATCCTGACCCTAACCCTAACCCTAACCCCTAACCCTAACCCTAAGCCCATCCCTAACGACCCTAACCCTAACCCTAACCCTAAGCCCTAACACTAACCCTAATCCTAAACCCTAACCCTAACCCTAACTGTAACCCTAACCCGGACCCTAACTCCTATCTCTAACCCTAAACCTAACCCCTAACCCTATCCGTAACCCTAACAACCTAACCCTAACCCCTAACTCTAACCCTAACCCTAATGGACCCTAACCCTAACCCTAACCCTAAACCCTAACCCTAACCCTAACCCTAACACCTAACCCTAACCCTAACCGAACCCTAACCCTAACCCTAACCCTAACCCTAACCGAACCCTAACCCTAACCCTAACCCTAACCCTAACCTAACCCTAACCCCTAACCCTAAGCCTAACCCCTAACTGTAAACCTTTTCTGACAATGTGCAGGATGTGTGCCGTTTCCGAAACAGTTTCTGCTGAGGACGAGAGCCATGAGATTTTCCTCCTCTGGGCAAGCCCGTAGCCCAGATCCTGTTGTGCCTGTGAATAGGCTGCAGGGGGACGGTGAAGACCAGCAACAGCTTTCAGGGCTGCCACCTTCCGTGTTGGAAAAGGAGCCGGACGTGTGTCTTTTCGGAAACAGTCCCTGCCGAAGATGAGAGCCATGATATGTTCCTCCTCTGGGCAAGCCCGCATCGTGAATCCTGTTGTGCCTGTGAATAGGCTGCAGAGGGACGGTGAAGACCAGCAACAGCTTTCAGGGCTGCCACCTTCCTTGTGGGACAATGAGCCGAACGTGTGCCTTTCCGGAATCAGGCTCTGCCGAGGACGAGAGCCATGAGATGTTCCTCCTCTGGGCAAGCCCGGGTCCCAGATCCTGTTGTGCCTGTGAATAGGCTGCAGGGGGACGGTGAAGACCAGCAACAGCTTTCAGGGCTGCCACCTTCCGTGTGGGACAAGGAGCCGGACGTGTGCCTTTTCGGAAACAGGCCCTGCCGAGGACGAGAGCCATGAGATGTTCCTCCTCTGGGCAAGCCCGGGTCCCAGATCCTGTTGTGCCTGTGAATAGGCTGCAGGGGGACGGTGAAGACCAGCAACAGCTTTCAGGGCTGCCACCTTCCGTGTGGGACAAGGAGCCGGACGTGTGCCTTCTCGGAAACAGGCTCTGCCGAGGACGAGAGCCATGAGATGTTCCTCCTCTGGGCAAGCCCGGGTCCTGAATACTGTCGTACCTGTGAATAGGCTGCAGAGGGACGGTGAAGACCAGCAACAGCTTTCAGGGCTGCCACCTTCCTTGTGGGACAAGGAGCCGGACGTGTGCCTTTTCGGAATCGGGCTCTGCCGAGGAAGAGAGCCATGAGATGTTCCTTCTCTGGGCATGCCCGGGTCCTGAATCCTGTTGTGCCTGTGAATAGGCTGCAGGGGGACGGTGAAGACCAGCAACATCTTTCCGGCCTGCCACCTTCCGTGTGGGACAAGGAGACGGATGTGTGCCTTTCCGGAATCAGGCTCTGCCGAGGACGAGAGCCATGAGATGTTCCTCCTCTGGGCAAGCCCGGGTCCCAGATCCTGTTGTGCCTGTGAATAGGCTGCAGGGGGACGGTGAAGACCAGCAACATCCTTCAGGGGTGCCAACTTCCGTGTGGGACAAGGAGCCGGACGTGTGCCTTTCCGGAATCAGGCTCTGCCGAGGACGAGAGCCATGAGATGTTCCTCCTCTGGGCAAGCCCGGGTCCCAGATCCTGTTGTACCTGTGAATAAGCTGCAGGGGGACGGTGAAGACCAGCAACAGCTTTCAGGGCTGCCACCTTCCGTGTGGGACAAGGAGCCGGACGTGTGCCTTTTCGGAAACAGGCTCTGCCGAGGACGAGAGACTAACCCTGACCCTAACCCTAACCCTAACCCCTAACCCTAACACTAAGCCCATCCCTAACGACCGTAACCCTAAACCTAACCCTAAGCCCTTCACACTAACCCTAACCCTAAACCCTAACCCTAACCCTAAGTGTAACCCTAACCCGGACCCTATCTCCTAATTCTAACCCTAACCCTAACCCCTAACCCTAACCGTAAACCTAACCACCTAACCCTAACACTCACCCTAACACCTAACCCTAACCCTAACCCTAACCCCTAACCCTAACCCCTAACCCTATCCCTAACCCTAATGGCCCTAAACCTAACCCTAACCCTGACCCTAACCCTAACCCTAACCCTAAGCCCCTAACCCTAACCCTAACCCTAAACCCTAACCCTAATGGCCCTAATCCTAACCCTATACCTAACCCCTAACCCTAACCCTAACCCTAACCCTAACCCCAACCCTAACCCTAACCCTAACCCTAACCCCTAACTGTAAAACTTTTCTGACAAGTTGCAGGATGTGTGCCGTTTCCGAAACAGGTTCTGCTGAGGACGAGAGCCACGAGATGTTCCTCCTCTGGGCAAGCCCTGGTCCCAGATCCTGTTGTGCCTGTGAATAGGCTGCAGGGGGACGGTGAAGACCAGCAACACCTTTCCGGCCTGCCACCTTCCGTGTGGGACAAGGAGCCGGACGTGTGCCTTTCCGGAATCAGGCTCTGCCGAGGACGAGAGCCATGAGATGTTCCTCCTCTGGGCAAGCCCGGGTCCCAGATCCTGTTGTGCCTGTGAATAGGCTGCAGGGGGACGGTGAAGACCAGCAACAGCTTTCAGGGCTGCCACCTTCCGTGTGGGACACGGAGCCGGACGTGTCACTTTTCAGAAATAGGCTCTGCCGAGGACGAGAGCCATGAGATGTTCCTCCTCTGGGCAAGCCCGGGTCCCAGATCCTGTTGTGCCTGTGAATAGGCTGCAGGGGGACGGTGAAGACCAGCAACAGCTTTCCGGCCTGCCACCTACCGTGTGGGACAAGGAGCCGGACGTGTGCCTTTCCGGAATCAGGCTCTGCCGAGGACGAGAGCCATGAGATGTTCCTCCTCTGGCCATGCCCGGGTCCTGAATCCTGTTGTGCCTGTGAATAGGCTGCAGGGGGACGGTGAAGACCAGCAATAGCTTTCCGGCCTGCCACCTTCCGTGTTGGAAAAGGAGCCGGACGTGTGTCTTTTCGGAAACAGGCCCTGCCGAGGATGAGAGCCATGAGATGTTCCTCCTCTGGGCAAGCCCGCATCGTGAATCCTGTTGTGCCTGTGAATAGGCTGCAGGGGGACGGTGAAGACCAGCAACAGCTTTCAGGGCTGCCACCTTCCGTGTGGGACAATGAGCCGGACGTGTGCCTTTCCGGAATCAGGCTCTGCCGAGGACGAGAGCCATGAGATGTTCCTCCTCTGGGCAAGCCCGGGTCCCAGATCCTGTTGTGCCTGTGAATAGGCTGCAGGGGGACGGTGAAGATCAGCAACAGCTTTCAGGGCTGCCACCTTCCGTGTGGGACAAGGAGACGGACGTGTGCCTTCTCGGAAACAGGCTCTGCCGAGGACGAGAGCCATGAGATGTTCCTCCTCTGGGCAAGCCCGGGTCCTGAATACTGTCATACCTGTGAATAGGCTGCAGAGGGACGGTGAAGACCAGCAACAGCTTTCAGGGCTGCCACCTTCCTTGTGGGACAAGGAGCCGGACGTGTGCCTTTCCGGAATCAGGCTCTGCCGAGGAAGAGAGCCATGAGATGTTCCTCCTCTGGGCAAGCCCGGATCCCAGATCCTGTTGTGCCTGTGAATAGGCTGCAGGGGGACGGTGAAGACCAGCAACATCTTTCCGGCCTGCCACCTTCCGTGTGGGACAAGGAGACGGACGTGTGCCTTTTCGGAATCGGGCTCTGCCGAGGAAGAGAGCCATGAGATGTTCCTCCTCTGGGCAAGCCCGGGTCCCAGATCCTGTTGTGCCTGTGAATAGGCTGCAGGGGGACGGTGAAGACCAGCAACAGCTTTCAGGGCTGCCACCTTCCGTGTGGGACAAGGAGCCGGACGTGTGCCTTCTCGGAAACAGGCTCTGCCGAGGACGAGAGCCATGAGATGTTCCTCCTCTGGGCAAGCCCGGGTCCTGAATACTGTCGTACCTGTGAATAGGCTGCAGGGGGGCGGTGAAGACCAGCAACAGCTTTCAGGGCTGGAACCATCCGTGTGGGACAAGGATCCGGACGTGTGCCTTTTCGGAATCGGGCTCTGCCGAGGAAGAGAGCCATGAGATGTTCCTTCTCTGGGCATGCCCGGGTCCTGAATCCTGTTGTGCCTGTGAATAGGCTGCAGGGGGACGGTGAAGACCAGCAACATCTTTCCGGCCTGCCACCTTCCGTGTGGGACAAGGAGACGGATGTGTGCCTTTCCGGAATCAGGCTCTGCCGAGGACGAGAGCCATGAGATGTTCCTCCTCTGGGCAAGCCCGGGTCCCAGATCCTGTTGTGCCTGTGAATAGGCTGCAGGGGGACGGTGAAGACCAGCAACATCCTTCAGGGGTGCCAACTTCCGTGTGGGACAAGGAGCCGGACGTGTGCCTTTCCGGAATCAGGCTCTGCCGAGGACGAGAGACTAACCCTGACCCTAACCCTAACCCTAACCCCTAACCCTAACCCTAAGCCCATCCCTAACGACCGTAACCCTAAACCTAACCCTAAGCCCTTAACACTAACCCTAACCCTAAACCCTAACCCTAACCCTAAGTGTAACCCTAACCCGGACCCTATCTCCTAATTCTAACCCTAACCCTAACCCCTAACCCTAACCGTAAACCTAACCACCTAACCCTAACACTCACCCTAACACCTAACCCTAACCCTAACCCTAACCCCTAACCCTAACCCCTAACCCTATCCCTAACCCTAATGGCCCTAAACCTAACCCTAACCCTGACCCTAACCCTAACCCTAACCCTAACCCTAAGCCCCTAACCCTAACCCTAACCCTAAACCCTAACCCTAATGGCCCTAATCCTAACCCTAACCCTAACCCCTAACCCTAACCCTAACCCTAACCCTAACCCCAACCCTAACCCTAACCCTAACCCTAACCCCTAACTGTAAAACTTTTCTGACAAGTTGCAGGATGTGTGCCGTTTCCGAAACAGGTTCTGCTGAGGACGAGAGCCATGAGATTTTCCTCCTCTGGGCAAGTCCGTATCCCAGATCCTGTTGTGCCTGTGAATATGCTGCAGGGGGACGGTGAAGACCAGCAACAGCTTTCCGGCCTGCCACCTTCCGTGTGGGACAAGGAGCCGGACGTGTGCCTTTCCGGAATCAGGCTCTGCCGAGGACGAGAGCCATGAGATGTTCCTCCTCTGGGCAAGCCCGGGTCCCAGATCCTGTTGTGCCTGTGAATAGGCTGCAGGGGGACGGTGAAGACCAGCAACAGCTTTCAGGGCTGCCACCTTCCGTGTGGGACACGGAGCCGGACGTGTCACTTTTCAGAAATAGGCTCTGCCGAGGACGAGAGCCATGAGATGTTCCTCCTCTGGGCAAGCCCGGGTCCCAGATCCTGTTGTGCCTGTGAATAGGCTGCAGGGGGACGGTGAAGACCAGCAACAGCTTTCTGGGCTGCCACCTTCCGTCTGGGACAAGGAGCCGGACGTGTGCCTTTCCGGAATCAGGCTCTGCCGAGGAAGAGAGCCATGAGATGTTCCTCCTCTGGCCATGCCCGGGTCCTGAATCCTGTTGTGCCTGTGAATAGGCTGCAGGGGGACGGTGAAGACCAGCAATAGCTTTCCGGCCTGCCACCTTCCGTGTTGGAAAATGAGCCGGACGTGTGTCTTTTCGGAAACAGGCCCTGCCGAGGATGAGAGCCATGAGATGTTCCTCCTCTGGGCAAGCCCGCATCGTGAATCCTGTTGTGCCTGTGAATAGGCTGCAGGGGGACGGTGAAGACCAGCAACATCTTTCCGGCCTGCCACCTTCCGTGTGGGACAAGGAGACGGATGTGTGCCTTTCCGGAATCAGGCTCTGCCGAGGACGAGAGCCATGAGATGTTCCTCCTCTGGGCAAGCCCGGGTCCCAGATCCTGTTGTGCCTGTGAATAGGCTGCAGGGGGACGGTGAAGACCAGCAACATCCTTCAGGGGTGCCAACTTCCGTGTGGGACAAGGAGCCGGACGTGTGCCTTTTCGGAAACAGGCTCTGCCGAGGACGAGAGACTAACCCTGACCCTAACCCTAACCCTAACCCCTAACCCTAACCCTAAGCCCATCCCTAACGACCCTAACCCTAACCCTAACCCTAAGCCCTAACACTAACCCTAATCCTAAACCCTAACCCTAACCCTAACTGTAACCCTAACCCGGACCCTAAACCTAACCCCTAACCCTATCCCTAACCCTAACAACCTAACCCTAACCCCTAACTCTAACCCTAACCCTAATGGCCCTAACCCTAACCCTAACCCTAACCCTAAACCCTAACCCTAACCCTAACCCTAACACCTAACCCTAACCCTAACCGAACCCTAACCCTAACCCTAACCCTAACCCTAACCTAACCCTAACCCCTAACCCTAAGCCTAACCCCTAACTGTAAACCTTTTCTGACAATGTGCAGGATGTGTGCCGTTTCCGAAACAGTTTCTGCTGAGGACGAGAGCCATGAGATTTTCCTCCTCTGGGCAAGCCCGTATCCCAGATCCTGTTGTGCCTGTGAATAGGCTGCAGGGGGACGGTGAAGACCAGCAACAGCTTTCAGGGCTGCCACCTTCCGTGTTGGAAAAGGAGCCGGACGTGTGTCTTTTCGGAAACAGTCCCTGCCGAAGATGAGAGCCATGATATGTTCCTCCTCTGGGCAAGCCCGCATCGTGAATCCTGTTGTGCCTGTGAATAGGCTGCAGGGGGACGGTGAAGACCAGCAACAGCTTTCAGGGCTGCCACCTTCCGTGTGGGACAATGAGCCGAACGTGTGCCTTTCCGGAATCAGGCTCTGCCGAGGACGAGAGCCATGAGATGTTCCTCCTCTGGGCAAGCCCGGGTCCCAGATCCTGTTGTGCCTGTGAATAGGCTGCAGGGGGACGGTGAAGACCAGCAACAGCTTTCAGGGCTGCCACCTTCCGTGTGGGACACGGAGCCGGACGTGTCACTTTTCAGAAATAGGCTCTGCCGAGGACGAGAGCTTTAGATGTTCCTCCTCTGGGCAAGCCCGGGTCCTGAATCCTGTTGTACCTGTGAATAGGCTGCAGGGGGACGGTGAAGACCAGCAACAGCTTTCAGGGCTGCCACCTTCCGTGTGGGACAAGGAGCCGGACGTGTGCCTTTTCGGAAATAGGCTCTGCCGAGGACGAGAGCCATGAGATGTTCCTCCTCTGGGCAAGCCCGGGTCCCAGATCCTGTTGTACCTGTGAATAGGCTGCAGGGGGACGGTGAAGACCAGCAACAGCTTTCAGGGCTGCCACCTTCCGTGTGGGACAATGAGCCGGACATGTGCCTTTTCGGAATCGGGCTCTGTAGAGGAAGAGAGCCATGAGATGTTCCTCCTCTGGCCATGCCCGGGTCCTGAATCCTGTTATGCCTGTGAATAGGCTGCAGGGGGACGGTGAAGACCAGCAACAGCTTTCAGGGCTGCCACCTTCCTTGTGGGACAAGGAGCCAAACGTGTGGCTTTCCGGAATCAGGCTCTGCCGAGGAAGAGAGCCATGAGATGTTCCTCCTCTGGGCAAGCCCGGGTCCCAGATCCTGTTGTACCTGTGAATAGGCTGCAGGGGGATGGTGAAGACCAGCAACAGCTTTCAGGGCTGCCACCTTCCGTGAGGGACAATGAGCCGGACGTGTGCCTTTCCGGAATCAGGCTCTGCCGAGGACGAGAGCCATGAGATGTTCCTCCTCTGGGCAAGCCCGGGTCCCAGATCCTGTTGTGCCTGTGAATAGGCTGCAGGGGGACGGTGAAGACCAGCAACAGCTTTCAGGGCTGCCACCTTCCGTGTGGGACACGGAGCCGGACGTGTCACTTTTCAGAAATAGGCTCTGCCGAGGACGAGAGCTTTAGATGTTCCTCCTCTGGGCAAGCCCGGGTCCTGAATCCTGTTGTACCTGTGAATAGGCTGCAGGGGGACGGTGAAGACCAGCAACAGCTTTCAGGGCTGCCACCTTCCGTGTGGGACAAGGAGCCGGACGTGTGCCTTTTCGGAAATAGGCTCTGCCGAGGACGAGAGCCATGAGATGTTCCTCCTCTGGGCAAGCCCGGGTCCCAGATCCTGTTGTACCTGTGAATAGGCTGCAGGGGGACGGTGAAGACCAGCAACAGCTTTCAGGGCTGCCACCTTCCGTGTGGGACAAGGAGCCGGACATGTGCCTTTTCGGAATCGGGCTCTGTAGAGGAAGAGAGCCATGAGATGTTCCTCCTCTGGCCATGCCCGGGTCCTGAATCCTGTTATGCCTGTGAATAGGCTGCAGGGGGACGGTGAAGACCAGCAACAGCTTTCAGGGCTGCCACCTTCCTTGTGGGACAAGGAGCCAAACGTGTGGCTTTCCGGAATCAGGCTCTGCCGAGGAAGAGAGCCATGAGATGTTCCTCCTCTGGGCAAGCCCGGGTCCCAGATCCTGTTGTACCTGTGAATAGGCTGCAGGGGGATGGTGAAGACCAGCAACAGCTTTCAGGGCTGCCACCTTCCGTGAGGGACAAGGAGCCGGACGTGTGCCTTTTCGGAAACAGGCTCTGCCGAGATCGAGAGACTAATCCTGACCCTAACCCTAACCCTAACCCCTAACCCTAACCCTAAGCCCATCCATAACGACCCTAACCCTAACCCTAACCCTAAGCCCTAACACTAACCCTAATCCTAAACCCTAACCCTAACCCTAACTGTAACCCTAACCCGGACCCTAACTCCTATCTCTAACCCTAAACCTAACCCCTAACCCTATCCGTAACCCTAACAACCTAACCCTAACCCCTAACTCTAACCCTAACCCTAATGGACCCTAACCCTAACCCTAACCCTAAACCCTAACCCTAACCCTAACCCTAACACCTAACCCTAACCCTAACCGAACCCTAAACCTAACCCTAACCCTAACCCTAACCTAACCCTAACCCCTAACCCTAAGCCTAACCCCTAACTGTAAACCTTTTCTGACAATGTGCAGGATGTGTGCCGTTTCCGAAACAGTTTCTGCTGAGGACGAGAGCCATGAGATTTTCCTCCTCTGGGCAAGCCCGTATCCCAGATCCTGTTGTGCCTGTGAATAGGCTGCAGGGGGACGGTGAAGACCAGCAACAGCTTTCAGGGCTGCCACCTTCCGTGTTGGAAAAGGAGCCGGACGTGTGTCTTTTCGGAAACAGTCCCTGCCGAAGATGAGAGCCATGATATGTTCCTCCTCTGGGCAAGCCCGCATCGTGAATCCTGTTGTGCCTGTGAATAGGCTGCAGGGGGACGGTGAAGACCAGCAACAGCTTTCAGGGCTGCCACCTTCCGTGTGGGACAATGAGCCGAACGTGTGCCTTTCCGGAATCAGGCTCTGCCGAGGACGAGAGCCATGAGATGTTCCTCCTCTGGGCAAGCCCGGGTCCCAGATCCTGTTGTGCCTGTGAATAGGCTGCAGGGGGACGGTGAAGACCAGCAACAGCTTTCAGGGCTGCCACCTTCCGTGTGGGACAAGGAGCCGGACGTGTGCCTTTTCGGAAACAGGCCCTGCCGAGGACGAGAGCCATGAGATGTTCCTCCTCTGGGCAAGCCCGGGTCCCAGATCCTGTTGTGCCTGTGAATAGGCTGCAGGGGGACGGTGAAGACCAGCAACAGCTTTCAGGGCTGCCACCTTCCGTGTGGGACAAGGAGCCGGACGTGTGCCTTCTCGGAAACAGGCTCTGCCGAGGACGAGAGCCATGAGATGTTCCTCCTCTGGGCAAGCCCGGGTCCTGAATACTGTCGTACCTGTGAATAGGCTGCAGAGGGACGGTGAAGACCAGCAACAGCTTTCAGGGCTGCCACCTTCCTTGTGGGACAAGGAGCCGGACGTGTGCCTTTTCGGAATCGGGCTCTGCCGAGGAAGAGAGCCATGAGATGTTCCTTCTCTGGGCATGCCCGGGTCCTGAATCCTGTTGTGCCTGTGAATAGGCTGCAGGGGGACGGTGAAGACCAGCAACATCTTTCCGGCCTGCCACCTTCCGTGTGGGACAAGGAGACGGATGTGTGCCTTTCCGGAATCAGGCTCTGCCGAGGACGACAGCCATGAGATGTTCCTCCTCTGGGCAAGCCCGGGTCCCAGATCCTGTTGTGCCTGTGAATAGGCTGCAGGGGGACGGTGAAGACCAGCAACATCCTTCAGGGGTGCCAACTTCCGTGTGGGACAAGGAGCCGGACGTGTGCCTTTCCGGAATCAGGCTCTGCCGAGGACGAGAGCCATGAGATGTTCCTCCTCTGGGCAAGCCCGGGTCCCAGATCCTGTTGTACCTGTGAATAAGCTGCAGGGGGACGGTGAAGACCAGCAACAGCTTTCAGGGCTGCCACCTTCCGTGTGGGACAAGGAGCCGGACGTGTGCCTTTTCGGAAACAGGCTCTGCCGAGGACGAGAGACTAACCCTGACCCTAACCCTAACCCTAACCCCTAACCCTAACACTAAGCCCATCCCTAACGACCGTAACCCTAAACCTAACCCTAAGCCCTTCACACTAACCCTAACCCTGACCCTAACCCTAACCCTAACCCTAAGCCCCTAACCCTAACCCTAACCCTAAACCCTAACCCTAATGGCCCTAATCCTAACCCTATCCCTAACCCCTAACCCTAACCCTAACCCTAACCCTAACCCCAACCCCAACCCTAACCCTAACCCTAACCCCTAACTGTAAAACTTTTCTGACAAGTTGCAGGATGTGTGCCGTTTCCGAAACAGGTTCTGCTGAGGACGAGAGCCACGAGATGTTCCTCCTCTGGGCAAGCCCTGGTCCCAGATCCTGTTGTGCCTGTGAATAGGCTGCAGGGGGACGGTGAAGACCAGCAACACCTTTCCGGCCTGCCACCTTCCGTGTGGGACAAGGAGCCGGACGTGTGCCTTTCCGGAATCAGGCTCTGCCGAGGACGAGAGCCATGAGATGTTCCTCCTCTGGGCAAGCCCGGGTCCCAGATCCTGTTGTACCTGTGAATAGGCTGCAGGGGGACGGTGAAGACCAGCAACAGCTTTCAGGGCTGCCACCTTCCGTGTGGGACAAGGAGCCGGACATGTGCCTTTTCGGAATCGGGCTCTGTAGAGGAAGAGAGCCATGAGATGTTCCTCCTCTGGCCATGCCCGGGTCCTGAATCCTGTTATGCCTGTGAATAGGCTGCAGGGGGACGGTGAAGACCAGCAACAGCTTTCAGGGCTGCCACCTTCCTTGTGGGACAAGGAGCCAAACGTGTGGCTTTCCGGAATCAGGCTCTGCCGAGGAAGAGAGCCATGAGATGTTCCTCCTCTGGGCAAGCCCGGGTCCCAGATCCTGTTGTACCTGTGAATAGGCTGCAGGGGGATGGTGAAGACCAGCAACAGCTTTCAGGGCTGCCACCTTCCGTGAGGGACAAGGAGCCGGACGTGTGCCTTTTCGGAAACAGGCTCTGCCGAGATCGAGAGACTAATCCTGACCCTAACCCTAACCCTAACCCCTAACCCTAACCCTAAGCCCATCCCTAACGACCCTAACCCTAACCCTAACCCTAAGCCCTAACACTAACCCTAATCCTAAACCCTAACCCTAACCCTAACTGTAACCCTAACCCGGACCCTAACTCCTATCTCTAACCCTAAACCTAACCCCTAACCCTATCCGTAACCCTAACAACCTAACCCTAACCCCTAACTCTAACCCTAACCCTAATGGACCCTAACCCTAACCCTAACCCTAAACCCTAACCCTAACCCTAACCCTAACACCTAACCCTAACCCTAACCGAACCCTAAACCTAACCCTAACCCTAACCCTAACCTAACCCTAACCCCTAACCCTAAGCCTAACCCCTAACTGTAAACCTTTTCTGACAATGTGCAGGATGTGTGCCGTTTCCGAAACAGTTTCTGCTGAGGACGAGAGCCATGAGATTTTCCTCCTCTGGGCAAGCCCGTATCCCAGATCCTGTTGTGCCTGTGAATAGGCTGCAGGGGGACGGTGAAGACCAGCAACAGCTTTCAGGGCTGCCACCTTCCGTGTTGGAAAAGGAGCCGGACGTGTGTCTTTTCGGAAACAGTCCCTGCCGAAGATGAGAGCCATGATATGTTCCTCCTCTGGGCAAGCCCGCATCGTGAATCCTGTTGTGCCTGTGAATAGGCTGCAGGGGGACGGTGAAGACCAGCAACAGCTTTCAGGGCTGCCACCTTCCGTGTGGGACAATGAGCCGAACGTGTGCCTTTCCGGAATCAGGCTCTGCCGAGGACGAGAGCCATGAGATGTTCCTCCTCTGGGCAAGCCCGGGTCCCAGATCCTGTTGTGCCTGTGAATAGGCTGCAGGGGGACGGTGAAGACCAGCAACAGCTTTCAGGGCTGCCACCTTCCGTGTGGGACAAGGAGCCGGACGTGTGCCTTTTCGGAAACAGGCCCTGCCGAGGACGAGAGCCATGAGATGTTCCTCCTCTGGGCAAGCCCGGGTCCCAGATCCTGTTGTGCCTGTGAATAGGCTGCAGGGGGACGGTGAAGACCAGCAACAGCTTTCAGGGCTGCCACCTTCCGTGTGGGACAAGGAGCCGGACGTGTGCCTTCTCGGAAACAGGCTCTGCCGAGGACGAGAGCCATGAGATGTTCCTCCTCTGGGCAAGCCCGGGTCCTGAATACTGTCGTACCTGTGAATAGGCTGCAGAGGGACGGTGAAGACCAGCAACAGCTTTCAGGGCTGCCACCTTCCTTGTGGGACAAGGAGCCGGACGTGTGCCTTTTCGGAATCGGGCTCTGCCGAGGAAGAGAGCCATGAGATGTTCCTTCTCTGGGCATGCCCGGGTCCTGAATCCTGTTGTGCCTGTGAATAGGCTGCAGGGGGACGGTGAAGACCAGCAACATCTTTCCGGCCTGCCACCTTCCGTGTGGGACAAGGAGACGGATGTGTGCCTTTCCGGAATCAGGCTCTGCCGAGGACGAGAGCCATGAGATGTTCCTCCTCTGGGCAAGCCCGGGTCCCAGATCCTGTTGTGCCTGTGAATAGGCTGCAGGGGGACGGTGAAGACCAGCAACATCCTTCAGGGGTGCCAACTTCCGTGTGGGACAAGGAGCCGGACGTGTGCCTTTCCGGAATCAGGCTCTGCCGAGGACGAGAGCCATGAGATGTTCCTCCTCTGGGCAAGCCCGGGTCCCAGATCCTGTTGTACCTGTGAATAAGCTGCAGGGGGACGGTGAAGACCAGCAACAGCTTTCAGGGCTGCCACCTTCCGTGTGGGACAAGGAGCCGGACGTGTGCCTTTTCGGAAACAGGCTCTGCCGAGGACGAGAGACTAACCCTGACCCTAACCCTAACCCTAACCCCTAACCCTAACACTAAGCCCATCCCTAACGACCGTAACCCTAAACCTAACCCTAAGCCCTTCACACTAACCCTAACCCTAAACCCTAACCCTAACCCTAAGTGTAACCCTAACCCGGACCCTATCTCCTAATTCTAACCCTAACCCTAACCCCTAACCCTAACCGTAACCCTAACCACCTAACCCTAACACTCACCCTAACACCTAACCCTAACCCTAACCCTAACCCCTAACCCTAACCCCTAACCCTATCCCTAACCCTAATGGCCCTAAACCTAACCCTAACCCTGACCCTAACCCTAACCCTAACCCTAAGCCCCTAACCCTAACCCTAACCCTAAACCCTAACCCTAATGGCCCTAATCCTAACCCTATCCCTAACCCCTAACCCTAACCCTAACCCTAACCCTAACCCCAACCCCAACCCTAACCCTAACCCTAACCCCTAACTGTAAAACTTTTCTGACAAGTTGCAGGATGTGTGCCGTTTCCGAAACAGGTTCTGCTGAGGACGAGAGCCACGAGATGTTCCTCCTCTGGGCAAGCCCTGGTCCCAGATCCTGTTGTGCCTGTGAATAGGCTGCAGGGGGACGGTGAAGACCAGCAACACCTTTCCGGCCTGCCACCTTCCGTGTGGGACAAGGAGCCGGACGTGTGCCTTTCCGGAATCAGGCTCTGCCGAGGACGAGAGCCATGAGATGTTCCTCCTCTGGGCAAGCCCGGGTCCCAGATCCTGTTGTGCCTGTGAATAGGCTGCAGGGGGACGGTGAAGACCAGCAACAGCTTTCAGGGCTGCCACCTTCCGTGTGGGACACGGAGCCGGACGTGTCACTTTTCAGAAATAGGCTCTGCCGAGGACGAGAGCCATGAGATGTTCCTCCTCTGGGCAAGCCCGGGTCCCAGATCCTGTTGTGCCTGTGAATAGGCTGCAGGGGGACGGTGAAGACCAGCAACATCTTTCTGGCCTGCCACCTTCCGTGTGGGACAAGGAGCCGGACGTGTGCCTTTCCGGAATCAGGCTCTGCCGAGGACGAGAGCCATGAGATGTTCCTCCTCTGGCCATGCCCGGGTCCTGAATCCTGTTGTGCCTGTGAATAGGCTGCAGGGGGACGGTGAAGACCAGCAATAGCTTTCCGGCCTGCCACCTTCCGTGTTGGAAAAGGAGCCGGACGTGTGTCTTTTCGGAAACAGGCCCTGCCGAGGATGAGAGCCATGAGATGTTCCTCCTCTGGGCAAGCCCGCATCGTGAATCCTGTTGTGCCTGTGAATAGGCTGCAGGGGGACGGTGAAGACCAGCAACAGCTTTCAGGGCTGCCACCTTCCGTGTGGGACAATGAGCCGGACGTGTGCCTTTCCGGAATCAGGCTCTGCCGAGGACGAGAGCCATGAGATGTTCCTCCTCTGGGCAAGCCCGGGTCCCAGATCCTGTTGTGCCTGTGAATAGGCTGCAGGGGGACGGTGAAGATCAGCAACAGCTTTCAGGGCTGCCACCTTCCGTGTGGGACAAGGAGACGGACGTGTGCCTTCTCGGAAACAGGCTCTGCCGAGGACGAGAGCCATGAGATGTTCCTCCTCTGGGCAAGCCCGGGTCCTGAATACTGTCATACCTGTGAATAGGCTGCAGAGGGACGGTGAAGACCAGCAACAGCTTTCAGGGCTGCCACCTTCCTTGTGGGACAAGGAGCCGGACGTGTGGCTTTCCGGAATCAGGCTCTGCCGAGGAAGAGAGCCATGAGATGTTCCTCCTCTGGGCAAGCCCGGATCCCAGATCCTGTTGTGCCTGTGAATAGGCTGCAGGGGGACGGTGAAGACCAGCAACATCTTTCCGGCCTGCCACCTTCCGTGTGGGACAAGGAGACGGACGTGTGCCTTTTCGGAATCGGGCTCTGCCGAGGAAGAGAGCCATGAGATGTTCCTCCTCTGGGCAAGCCCGGGTCCCAGATCCTGTTGTGCCTGTGAATAGGCTGCAGGGGGACGGTGAAGACCAGCAACAGCTTTCAGGGCTGCCACCTTCCGTGTGGGACAAGGAGCCGGACGTGTGCCTTCTCGGAAACAGGCTCTGCCGAGGACGAGAGCCATGAGATGTTCCTCCTCTGGGCAAGCCCGGGTCCTGAATACTGTCGTACCTGTGAATAGGCTGCAGAGGGACGGTGAAGACCAGCAACAGCTTTCAGGGCTGCCACCTTCCTTGTGGGACAAGGAGCCGGACGTGTGCCTTTTCGGAATCGGGCTCTGCCGAGGAAGAGAGCCATGAGATGTTCCTTCTCTGGGCATGCCCGGGTCCTGAATCCTGTTGTGCCTGTGAATAGGCTGCAGGGGGACGGTGAAGACCAGCAACATCTTTCCGGCCTGCCACCTTCCGTGTGGGACAAGGAGACGGATGTGTGCCTTTCCGGAATCAGGCTCTGCCGAGGACGAGAGCCATGAGATGTTTCTCCTCTGGGCAAGCCCGGGTCCCAGATCCTGTTGTGCCTGTGAATAGGCTGCAGGGGGACGGTGAAGACCAGCAACATCCTTCAGGGGTGCCAACTTCCGTGTGGGACAAGGAGCCGGACGTGTGCCTTTCCGGAATCAGGCTCTGCCGAGGACGAGAGCCATGAGATGTTCCTCCTCTGGGCAAGCCCGGGTCCCAGATCCTGTTGTACCTGTGAATAAGATGCAGGGGGACGGTGAAGACCAGCAACAGCTTTCAGGGCTGCCACCGTCCGTGTGGGACAAGGAGCCGGACGTGTGCCTTTTCGGAAACAGGCTCTGCGAGGACGAGAGACTAACCCTGACCCTAACCCTAACCCTAACCCCTAACCCTAACCCTAAGCCCATCCCTAACGACCGTAACCCTAAACCTAACCCTAAGCCCTTAACACTAACCCTAACCCTAAACCCTAACCCTAACCCTAAGTGTAACCCTAACCCGGACCCTATCTCCTAATTCTAACCCTAACCCTAACCCTAACCCTAACCCCAACCCTAACCCTAACCCTAACCCTAACCCCTAACTGTAAAACTTTTCTGACAAGTTGCAGGATGTGTGCCGTTTCCGAAACAGGTTCTGCTGAGGACGAGAGCCATGAGATTTTCCTCCTCTGGGCAAGCCCGTATCCCAGATCCTGTTGTGCCTGTGAATATGCTGCAGGGGGACGGTGAAGACCAGCAACAGCTTTCCGGCCTGCCACCTTCCGTGTGGGACAAGGAGCCGGACGTGTGCCTTTCCGGAATCAGGCTCTGCCGAGGACGAGAGCCATGAGATGTTCCTCCTCTGGGCAAGCCCGGGTCCCAGATCCTGTTGTGCCTGTGAATAGGCTGCAGGGGGACGGTGAAGACCAGCAACAGCTTTCAGGGCTGCCACCTTCCGTGTGGGACACGGAGCCGGACGTGTCACTTTTCAGAAATAGGCTCTGCCGAGGACGAGAGCCATGAGATGTTCCTCCTCTGGGCAAGCCCGGGTCCCAGATCCTGTTGTGCCTGTGAATAGGCTGCAGGGGGACGGTGAAGACCAGCAACAGCTTTCAGGGCTGCCACCTTCCGTCTGGGACAAGGAGCCGGACGTGTGCCTTTCCGGAATCAGGCTCTGCCGAGGACGAGAGCCATGAGATGTTCCTCCTCTGGCCATGCCCGGGTCCTGAATCCTGTTGTGCCTGTGAATAGGCTGCAGGGGGACGGTGAAGACCAGCAATAGCTTTCCGGCCTGCCACCTTCCGTGTTGGAAAAGGAGCCGGACGTGTGTCTTTTCGGAAACAGGCCCTGCCGAGGATGAGAGCCATGAGATGTTCCTCCTCTGGGCAAGCCCGCATCGTGAATCCTGTTGTGCCTGTGAATAGGCTGCAGGGGGACGGTGAAGACCAGCAACATCTTTCCGGCCTGCCACCTTCCGTGTGGGACAAGGAGACGGATGTGTGCCTTTCCGGAATCAGGCTCTGCCGAGGACGAGAGCCATGAGATGTTCCTCCTCTGGGCAAGCCCGGGTCCCAGATCCTGTTGTGCCTGTGAATAGGCTACAGGGGGACGGTGAAGACCAGCAACATCCTTCAGGGGTGCCAACTTCCGTGTGGGACAAGGAGCCGGACGTGTGCCTTTTCGGAAACAGGCTCTGCCGAGGACGAGAGACTAACCCTGACCCTAACCCTAACCCTAACCCCTAACCCTAACCCTAAGCCCATCCCTAACGACCCTAACCCTAACCCTAACCCTAAGCCCTTAACACTAACCCTAACCCTAAACCCTAACCCTAACCCTAAGTGTAACCCTAACCCGGACCCTATCTCCTAATTCTAACCCTAACCCTAACCCCTAACCCTAACCGTAAACCTAACCACCTAACCCTAACACTCACCCTAACACCTAACCCTAACCCTAACCCTAACCCCTAACCCTAACCCCTAACCCTATCCCTAACCCTAATGGCCCTAAACCTAACCCTAACCCTGACCCTAACCCTAACCCTAACCCTAACCCTAAGCCCCTAACCCTAACCCTAACCCTAAACCCTAACCCTAATGGCCCTAACCCTAACCCTAACCCTAACCCCTAACCCTAACCCTAACCCTAACCCTAACCCCAACCCTAACCCTAACCCTAACCCTAACCCCTAACTGTAAAACTTTTCTGACAAGTTGCAGGATGTGTGCCGTTTCCGAAACAGGTTCTGCTGAGGACGAGAGCCATGAGATTTTCCTCCTCTGGGCAAGCCCGTATCCCAGATCCTGTTGTGCCTGTGAATAGGCTGCAGGGGGACGGTGAAGACCAGCAACAGCTTTCCGGCCTGCCACCTTCCGTGTGGGACAAGGAGCCGGACGTGTGCCTTTCCGGAATCAGGCTCTGCCGAGGACGAGAGCCATGAGATGTTCCTCCTCTGGGCAAGCCCGGGTCCCAGATCCTGTTGTGCCTGTGAATAGGCTGCAGGGGGACGGTGAAGACCAGCAACAGCTTTCAGGGCTGCCACCTTCCGTGTGGGACACGGAGCCGGACGTGTCACTTTTCAGAAATAGGCTCTGCCGAGGACGAGAGCCATGAGATGTTCCTCCTCTGGGCAAGCCCGGGTCCCAGATCCTGTTGTGCCTGTGAATAGGCTGCAGGGGGACGGTGAAGACCAGCAACAGCTTTCAGGGCTGCCACCTTCCGTCTGGGACAAGGAGCCGGACGTGTGCCTTTCCGGAATCAGGCTCTGCCGAGGACGAGAGCCATGAGATGTTCCTCCTCTGGCCATGCCCGGGTCCTGAATCCTGTTGTGCCTGTGAATAGGCTGCAGGGGGACGGTGAAGACCAGCAATAGCTTTCCGGCCTGCCACCTTCCGTGTTGGAAAAGGAGCCGGACGTGTGTCTTTTCGGAAACAGGCCCTGCCGAGGATGAGAGCCATGAGATGTTCCTCCTCTGGGCAAGCCCGCATCGTGAATCCTGTTGTGCCTGTGAATAGGCTGCAGGGGGACGGTGAAGACCAGCAACATCTTTCCGGCCTGCCACCTTCCGTGTGGGACAAGGAGACGGATGTGTGCCTTTCCGGAATCAGGCTCTGCCGAGGACGAGAGCCATGAGATGTTCCTCCTCTGGGCAAGCCCGGGTCCTGAATACTGTCGTACCTGTGAGTAGGCTGCAGAGGGACGGTGAAGACCAGCAACAGCTTTCAGGGCTGCCACCTTCCTTGTGGGACAAGGAGCCAAACGTGTGGCTTTCCGGAATCAGGCTCTGCCGAGGAAGAGAGCCATGAGATGTTCCTCCTCTGGGCAAGCCCGGGTCCTGAATCCTGTTGTGCCTGTGAATAGGCTGCAGGGGGACGGTGAAGACCAGCAACATCTTTCCGTCCTGCCACCTTCCGTGTGGGACAAGGAGACGGACGTGTGCCTTTCCGGAATCAGGCTCTGCCGAGGACGAGAGCCATGAGATGTTCCTCCTCTGGGCAAGCCCGGGTCCCAGATCCTGTTGTGCCTGTGAATAGGCTGCAGGGGGACGGTGAAGACCAGCAACATCTTTCCGGGCTGCCACCTTCCGTGTGGGACAAGGAGCCGGACGTGTCACTTTTCAGAAATAGGCTCTGCCGAGGACGAGCGCCATGAGATGTTCCTCCTCTGGGCAAGCCCGGGTCCTGAATCCTGTTGTACCTGTGAATAGGCTGCAGGGGGACGGTGAAGACCAGCAACATCTTTCCGGACTGCCACCTTCCGTGTGGGACAAGGAGCCGGACATGTGCCTTTTCGGAATCGGGCTCTGTAGAGGAAGAGAGCCATGAGATGTTCCTCCTCTGGCCATGCCCGGGTCCTGAATCCTGTTGTGCCTGTGAATAGGCTGCAGGGGGACGGTGAAGACCAGCAACAGCTTTCAGGGCTGCCACCTTCCTTGTGGGACAAGGAGCGAAACGTGTGGCTTTCCGGAATCGGGCTCTGTAGAGGAAGAGAGCCATGAGATGTTCCTCCTCTGGGCAAGCCCGGGTCCCAGATCCTGTTGTGCCTGTGAATAGGCTGCAGGGGGACGGTGAAGACCAGCAACAGCTTTCTGGGCTGCCACCTTCCGTGTGGGACAAGGAGCCGGAAGTGTGCCTTTTCGAAAAGAGGCCCTGCCGAGGACGAGAGCCATGAGATGTTCCTCCTCTGGGCAAGCCCGGGTCCCAGATCCTGTTGTACCTGTGAATAGGCTGCAGGGGGATGGTGAAGACCAGCAACAGCTTTCAGGGCTGCCACCTTCCGTGTGGGACAAGGAGCCGGACGTGTGCCTTTTCGGAAACAGGCTCTGCCGAGGACGAGAGCCATGAGATGTTCCTCCTCTGGCCATGCCCGGGTCGTGAATCCTGTTGTGCCTGTGAATAGGCTGCAGGGGGACGGTGA
This sequence comes from Astur gentilis, assembly GCF_929443795.1. NCBI lineage: Eukaryota > Metazoa > Chordata > Aves > Accipitriformes > Accipitridae > Astur > Astur gentilis. The sequence goes on from NW_026061013.1 coordinate 63,036, forward strand.
AGACCAGCAATAGCTTTCCGGCCTGCCACCTTCCGTGTTGGAAAAGGAGCCGGACGTGTGTCTTTTCGGAAACAGGCCCTGCCGAGGATGAGAGCCATGAGATGTTCCTCCTCTGGGCAAGCCCGCATCGTGAATCCTGTTGTGCCTGTGAATAGGCTGCAGGGGGACGGTGAAGACCAGCAACAGCTTTCAGGGCTGCCACCTTCCGTGTGGGACAATGAGCCGGACGTGTGCCTTTCCGGAATCAGGCTCTGCCGAGGACGAGAGCCATGAGATGTTCCTCCTCTGGGCAAGCCCGGGCCCCAGATCCTGTTGTGCCTGTGAATAGGCTGCAGGGGGACGGTGAAGACCAGCAACATCCTTCAGGGGTGCCAACTTCCGTGTGGGACAAGGAGCCGGACGTGTGCCTTTTCGGAAACAGGCCCTGCCGAGGACGAGAGACATGAGATGTTCCTCCTCCGGGCAAGCCCGGGTCCCAGATCCTGTTGTGCCTGTGAATAGGCTGCAGGGGGACGGTGAAGACCAGCAACAGCTTTCAGGGCTGCCACCTTCCGTGTGGGACAAGGAGCCGGACGTGTGCCTTTCCGGAATCAGGCTCTGCCGAGGACGAGAGACTAACCCTGACCCTAACCCTAACCCTAACCCTAACCCTAACCCTAACCCCTAACCCTAACCCTAACCCTAAGTGTAACCCTAACCCGGACCCTATCTCCTAATTCTAACCCTAACCCTAACCCCTAACCCAAACCGTAACCCTAACCACCTAACCCTAACACTCACCCTAACACCTAACCCTAACCCTAACCCTAACCCCTAACCCTAACCCCTAACCCTATCCCTAACCCTAATGGCCCTAACCCTAACCCTAACCCTGACCCTAACCCTAACCCTAAACCTAACCCTAAGCCCCTAACCCTAACCCTAACCCTAAACCCTAAACCTAATGGCCCTAATCCTAACACTAACCCTAACCCCTAACCCTAACCCTAACCCTAACCCCAACCCTAACCCGAACCCTAACCCTAACCCCTAACTGTAAACCTTTTCTGACAGTGTGCAGGATGTGTGCCGTTTCCGAAACAGGTTCTGCTGAGGACGAGAGCCATGAGATGTTCCTCCTCTGGGCAAGCCCGGGTCCCAGATCCTGTTGTGCCTGTGAATAGGCTGCAGGGGGACGGTGAAGACCAGCAACAGCTTTCAGGGCTGCCACCTTCCGTGTGTGACAAGGAGCCGGACGTGTGCCTTTTCGGAAAGAGGCCCTGCCGAGGACGAGAGCCATGAGATGTTCCTCCTCTGGGCAAGCCCGGGTCCCAGATCCTGTTGTGCCTGTGAATAGGCTGCAGGGGGACGGTGAAGATCAGCAACAGCTTTCAGGGCTGCCACCTTCCTTGTGGGACACGGAGCCGGACGTGTCACTTTTCAGAAAAAGGCTCTGCCGAGGACGAGAGCCATGAGATGTTCCTCCTCTGGGCAAGCCCGGGTCCCAGATCCTGTTGTACCTGTGAATAGGCTGCAGGGGGACGGTGAAGACCAGCAACAGCTTTCAGGGCTGCCACCTTCCGTGTGGGACAAGGAGCCGGACGTGTGCCTTTTCGGAAACAGGCTCTGCCGAGATCGAGAGACTAATCCTGACCCTAACGCTAACCCTAACCCCTAACCCTAACCCTAAGCCCATCCCTAACGACCCTTACCCTAACCCTAACCCTAAGCCCTAACACTAACCCTAATCCTAAACCCTAACCCTAACCCTAACTGTAACCCTAACCCGGACCCTAACTCCTATCTCTAACCCTAAACCTAACCCCTAACCCTAACCGTAACCCTAACAACCTAACCCTAACCCCTAACTCTAACCCTAACCCTAATGGACCCTAACCCTAACCCTAACCCTAACCCCTAACCCTAACCCTAACCCTAACGCCTAACCCTAACCCTAACACCTTAACCTAACCCTAACCCTAATGGCCCTAACCCTAAACCTAAGCCTGACCATAACCCTAACCGTAACCCTAACAACCTAACCCTAACCCCTAACTCTAACCCTAACCCTAATGGACCCTAACCCTAACCCTAACCCTAACCCCTAACCCTAACCCTAACCCTAACGCCTAACCCTAACCCTAACACCTTAACCTAACCCTAACCCTAATGGCCCTAACCCTAAACCTAAGCCTGACCATAACCTTAACCCTAACCTTAACCCCCTAACCCTAACCCTAACCCTAACCCCTAACCCTAACCCTAAACCCTAACCCTAACCCTAACCCTAACCCTAATGGCCCTAACCCTAACCCTAACCCTTACCCTAACCCTAACCCTAACCCTAACACCTAACCCTAACCCTAACCGAACCCTAACCCTAACCCTAACCCTAACCCTAACCTAACCCTAACCCCTAACCCTAAGCCTAACCCCTAACTGTAAACCTTTTCTGACAATGTGCAGGATGTGTGCCGTTTCCGAAACAGGTTCTGCTGAGGACGAGAGCCATGAGATTTTCCTCCTCTGGGCAAGCCCGTATCCCAGATCCTGTTGTGCCTGTGAATAGGCTGCAGGGGGACGGTGAAGACCAGCAACAGCTTTCAGGGCTGCCACCTTCCGTGTTGGAAAAGGAGCCGGACGTGTGTCTTTTCGGAAACAGGCCCTGCCGAAGATGAGAGCCATGAGATGTTCCTCCTCTGGGCAAGCCCGGGTCCCAGATCCTGTTGTGCCTGTGAATAGGCTGCAGGGGGACGGTGAAGACCAGCAACAGCTTTCAGGGCTGCCACCTTCCGTGTGGGACAAGGAGCCGGACGTGTGCCTTTTCGGAAAGAGGCCCTGCCGAGGACGAGAGCCATGAGATGTTCCTCCTCTGGGCAAGCCCGGCTCCCAGATCCTGTTGTGCCTGTGAATAGGCTGCAGGGGGACGGTGAAGACCAGCAACAGCTTTCAGGGCTGCCACCTTCCGTGTGGGACAAGGAGCCGGACGTGTGCCTTCTCGGAAACAGGCTCTGCCGAGGACGAGAGCCATGAGATGTTCCTCCTCTAGGCAAGCCCGGGTCCTGAATACTGTCGTACCTGTGAATAGGCTGCAGAGGGACGGTGAAGACCAGCAACAGCTTTCAGGGCTGCCACCTTCCTTGTGGGACAAGGAGCCGGACGTGTGCCTTTTCGGAATCGGGCTCTGCCGAGGAAGAGAGCCATGAGATGTTCCTCCTCTGGGCATGCCCGGGTCCTGAATCCTGTTGTGCCTGTGAATAGGCTGCAGGGGGACGGTGAAGACCAGCAACATCTTTCCGGCCTGCCACCTTCCGTGTGGGACAAGGAGCCGGACGTGTGCCTTTTCGGAAACAGGCCCTGCCGAGGACGAGAGACATGAGATGTTCCTCCTCTGGGCAAGCCCGGGTCCCAGATCCTGTTGTGCCTGTGAATAGGCTGCAGGGGGACGGTGAAGACCAGCAACAGCTTTCAGGGCTGCCACCTTCCGTGTGGGACAAGGAGCCGGACGTGTGCCTTTCCGGAATCAGGCCCTGCCGAGGACGAGAGCCATGAGATGTTCCTCCTCTGGGCAAGCCCGGGTCCCAGATCCTGTTGTACCTGTGAATAAGCTGCAGGGGGACGGTGAAGACCAGCAACATCTTTCCGGGCTGCCACCTTCCGTGTGGGACAAGGAGCCGGACGTGTGCCTTTTCGGAAATAGGCTCTGCCGAGGACGAGAGCCATGAGATGTTCCTCCTCTGGGCAAGCCCGGGTCCCAGATCCTGTTGTACCTGTGAATAGGCTGCAGGGGGACGGTGAAGACCAGCAACAGCTTTCAGGGCTGCCACCTTCCGTGTGGGACAAGGAGCCGGACATGTGCCTTTCCGGAATCAGGCTCTGCCGAGGACGAGAGCCATGAGATGTTCCTCCTCTGGCCATGCCCGGGTCCTGAATCCTGTTGTGCCTGTGAATAGGCTGCAGGGGGACGGTGAAGACCAGCAATAGCTTTCCGGCCTGCCACCTTCCGTGTTGGAAAAGGAGCCGGACGTGTGTCTTTTCGGAAACAGGCCCTGCCGAGGATGAGAGCCATGAGATGTTCCTCCTCTGGGCAAGCCCGCATCGTGAATCCTGTTGTGCCTGTGAATAGGCTGCAGGGGGACGGTGAAGACCAGGAACAGCTTTCAGGGCTGCCACCTTCCGTGTGGGACAATGAGCCGGACGTGTGCCTTTCCGGAATCAGGCTCTGCCGAGGACGAGAGCCATGAGATGTTCCTCCTCTGGGCAAGCCCGGGTCCCAGATCCTGTTGTGCCTGTGAATAGGCTGCAGGGGGACGGTGAAGATCAGCAACAGCTTTCAGGGCTGCCACCTTCCGTGTGGGACAAGGAGCCGGACGTGTGCCTTCTCGGAAACAAGCTCTGCCGAGGACGAGAGCCATGAGATGTTCCTCCTCTGGGCAAGCCCGGGTCCTGAATACTGTCGTACCTGTGAGTAGGCTGCAGAGGGACGGTGAAGACCAGCAACAGCTTTCAGGGCTGCCACCTTCCTTGTGGGACAAGGAGCCAAACGTGTGGATTTCCGGAATCAGGCTCTGCCGAGGAAGAGAGCCATGAGATGTTCCTCCTCTGGGCAAGCCCGGGTCCCAGATCCTGTTGTGCCTGTGAATACGCTGCAGGGGGACGGTGAAGACCAGCAACATCTTTCCGGCCTGCCACCTTCCGTGTGGGACAAGGAGACGGACGTGTGCCTTTCCGGAATCAGGCTCTGCCGAGGACGAGAGCCATGAGATGTTCCTCCTCTTGGCAAGCCCGGGTCCCAGATCCTGTTGTGCCTGTGAATAGGCTGCAGGGGGACGGTGAAGACCAGCAACATCTTTCCGGGCTGCCACCTTCCGTGTGGGACAAGGAGCCGGACGTGTCACTTTTCAGAAATAGGCTCTGCCGAGGACGAGAGCCATGAGATGTTCCTCCTCTGGGCAAGCCCGGGTCCTGAATCCTGTTGTACCTGTGAATAGGCTGCAGGGGGACGGTGAAGACCAGCAACATCTTTCCGGACTGCCACCTTCCGTGTGGGACAAGGAGCCGGACATGTGCCTTTTCGGAATCGGGCTCTGTAGAGGAAGAGAGCCATGAGATGTTCCTCCTCTGGGCAAGCCCGGGTCCCAGATCCTGTTGTGCCTGTGAATAGGCTGCAGGGGGACGGTGAAGACCAGCAACAGCTTTCTGGGCTGCCACCTTCCGTGTGGGACAAGGAGCCGGAAGTGTGCCTTTTCGAAAAGAGGCCCTGCCGAGGACGAGAGCCATGAGATGTTCCTCCTCTGGGCAAGCCCGGGTCCCAGATCCTGTTGTACCTGTGAATAGGCTGCAGGGGGATGGTGAAGACCAGCAACAGCTTTCAGGGCTGCCACCTTCCGTGTGGGACAAGGAGCCGGACGTGTGCCTTTTCGGAAACAGGCTCTGCCGAGGACGAGAGCCATGAGATGTTCCTCCTCTGGCCATGCCCGGGTCGTGAATCCTGTTGTGCCTGTGAATAGGCTGCAGGGGGACGGTGAAGACCAGCAATAGCTTTCCGGCCTGCCACCTTCCGTGTTGGAAAAGGAGCCGGACGTGTGTCTTTTCGGAAACAGGCCCTGCCGAGGACGAGAGCCATGAGATGTTCCTCCTCTGGGCAAGCCCGCATCGTGAATCCTGTTGTGCCTGTGAATAGGCTGCAGGGGGACGGTGAAGACCAGCAACAGCTTTCAGGGCTGCCACCTTCCGTGTGGGACAATGAGCCGGACGTGTGCCTTTCCGGAATCAGGCTCTGCCGAGGACGAGAGCCATGAGATGTTCCTCCTCTGGGCAAGCCAGGGCCCCAGATCCTGTTGTGCCTGTGAATAGGCTGCAGGGGGACGGTGAAGACCAGCAACATCCTTCAGGGGTGCCAACTTCCGTGTGGGACAAGGAGCCGGACGTGTGCCTTTTCGGAAACAGGCCCTGCCGAGGACGAGAGACATGAGATGTTCCTCCTCCGGGCAAGCCCGGGTCCCAGATCCTGTTGTGCCTGTGAATAGGCTGCAGGGGGACGGTGAAGACCAGCAACAGCTTTCAGGGCTGCCACCTTCCGTGTGGGACAAGGAGCCGGACGTGTGCCTTTCCGGAATCAGGCTCTGCCGAGGACGAGAGCCATGAGATGTTCCTCCTCTGGGCAAGCCCGGGTCCCAGATCCTGTTGTACCTGTGAATAAGCTGCAGGGGGACGGTGAAGACCAGCAACAGCTTTCAGGGCTGCCACCTTCCGTGTGGGACAAGGAGCCGGACGTGTGCCTTTTCGGAAACAGGCTCTGCCGAGGACGAGAGACTAACCCTGACCCTAACCCTAACCCTAACCCTAACCCCTAACCCTAACCCTAACCCTAAGTGTAACCCTAACCCGGACCCTATCTCCTAATTCTAACCCTAACCCTAACCCCTAACCCAAACCGTAACCCTAACCACCTAACCCTAACACTCACCCTAACACCTAACCCTAACCCTAACCCTAACCCCTAACCCTAACCCCTAACCCTATCCCTAACCCTAATGGCCCTAACCCTAACCCTAACCCTGACCCTAACCCTAACCCTAAACCTAACCCTAAGCCCCTAACCCTAACCCTAACCCTAAATCCTAAACCTAATGGCCCTAATCCTAACACTAACCCTAACCCCTAACCCTAACCCTAACCCTAACCCCAACCCTAACCCGAACCCTAACCCTAACCCCTAACTGTAAACCTTTTCTGACAAGGTGCAGGATGTGTGCCGTTTCCGAAACAGGTTCTGCTGAGGACGAGAGCCATGAGATGTTCCTCCTCTGGGCAAGCCCGTATCCCAGATCCTGTTGTGCCTGTGAATAGGCTGCAGGGGGACGGTGAAGACCAGCAACAGCTTTCAGGGCTGCCACCTTCCGTGTGTGACAAGGAGCCGGACGTGGGCCTTTTCGGAAAGAGGCCCTGCCGAGGACGAGAGCCATGAGATGTTCCTCCTCTGGGCAAGCCCGGGTCCCAGATCCTGTTGTGCCTGTGAATAGGCTGCAGGGGGACGGTGAAGACCAGCAACAGCTTTCAGGGCTGCCACCTTCCTTGTGGGACAAGGAGCCGGACGTGTCACTTTTCAGAAATAGGCTCTGCCGAGGACGAGAGCCATGAGATGTTCCTCCTCTGGGCAAGCCCGGGTCCCAGATCCTGTTGTACCTGTGAATAGGCTGCAGGGGGACGGTGAAGACCAGCAACAGCTTTCAGGGCTGCCACCTTCCGTGTGGGACAAGGAGCCGGACGTGTGCCTTTTCGGAAACAGGCTCTGCCGAGATCGAGAGACTAATCCTGACCCTAACCCTAACCCTAACCCCTAACCCTAACCCTAAGCCCATCCCTAACGACCCTAACCCTAACCCTAACCCTAAGCCCTAACACTAACCCTAATCCTAAACCCTAACCCTAACCCTAACTGTAACCCTAACCCGGACCCTAACTCCTATCTCTAACCCTAAACCTAACCCCTAACCCTAACCGTAACCCTAACAACCTAACCCTAACCCCTAACTCTAACCCTAACCCTAATGGACCCTAACCCTAACCCTAACCCTAACCCCTAACCCTAACCCTAACCCTAACGCCTAACCCTAACCCTAACACCTTAACCTAACCCTAACCCTAATGGCCCTAACCCTAAACCTAAGCCTGACCATAACCCTAACCGTAACCCTAACAACCTAACCCTAACCCCTAACTCTAACCCTAACCCTAATGGACCCTAACCCTAACCCTAACCCTAACCCCTAACCCTAACCCTAACGCCTAACCCTAACCCTAACACCTTAACCTAACCCTAACCCTAATGGCCCTAACCCTAAACCTAAGCCTGACCATAACCCTAACCCTAACCTTAACCCCCTAACCCTAACCCTAACCCTAACCCCTAACCCTAACCCTAAACCCTAACCCTAACCCTAACCCTAACCCTAATGGCCCTAACCCTAACCCTAACCCTTACCCTAAACCTAACCCTAACCCTAACACCTAACCCTAACCCTAACCGAACCCTAACCCTAACCCTAACCCTAACCCTAACCTAACCCTAACCCCTAACCCTAAGCCTAACCCCTAACTGTAAACCTTTTCTGACAATGTGCAGGATGTGTGCCGTTTCCGAAACAGGTTCTGCTGAGGACGAGAGCCATGAGATTTTCCTCCTCTGGGCAAGCCCGTATCCCAGATCCTGTTGTGCCTGTGAATAGGCTGCAGGGGGACGGTGAAGACCAGCAACAGCTTTCAGGGCTGCCACCTTCCGTGTTGGAAAAGGAGCCGGACGTGTGCCTTTTCGGAAAGAGGCCCTGCCGAGGACGAGAGCCATGAGATGGTCCTCCTCTGGGCAAGCCCGCATCGTGAATCCTGTTGTGCCTGTGAATAGGCTGCAGGGGGACGGTGAAGACCAGCAACAGCTTTCAGGGCTGCCACCTTCCGTGTGGGACAAGGAGCCGGACGTGTGCCTTTCCGGAATCAGGCTCTGCCGAGGACGAGAGCCATGAGATGTTCCTCCTCTGGGCAAGCCCGGGTCCCAGATCCTGTTGTACCTGTGAATAAGCTGCAGGGGGACGGTGAAGACCAGCAACATCTTTCCGGGCTGCCACCTTCCGTGTGGGACAAGGAGCCGGACGTGTGCCTTTTCGGAAATAGGCTCTGCCGAGGACGAGAGCCATGAGATGTTCCTCCTCTGGGCAAGCCCGGGTCCCAGATCCTGTTGTACCTGTGAATAGGCTGCAGGGGGACGGTGAAGACCAGCAACAGCTTTCAGGGCTGCCACCTTCCGTGTGGGACAAGGAGCCGGACATGTGCCTTTCCGGAATCAGGCTCTGCCGAGGACGAGAGCCATGAGATGTTCCTCCTCTGGCCATGCCCGGGTCCTGAATCCTGTTGTGCCTGTGAATAGGCTGCAGGGGGACGGTGAAGACCAGCAATAGCTTTCCGGCCTGCCACCTTCCGTGTTGGAAAAGGAGCCGGACGTGTGTCTTTTCGGAAACAGGCCCTGCCGAGGATGAGAGCCATGAGATGTTCCTCCTCTGGGCAAGCCCGCATCGTGAATCCTGTTGTGCCTGTGAATAGGCTGCAGGGGGACGGTGAAGACCAGGAACAGCTTTCAGGGCTGCCACCTTCCGTGTGGGACAATGAGCCGGACGTGTGCCTTTCCGGAATCAGGCTCTGCCGAGGACGAGAGCCATGAGATGTTCCTCCTCTGGGCAAGCCCGGGTCCCAGATCCTGTTGTGCCTGTGAATAGGCTGCAGGGGGACGGTGAAGATCAGCAACAGCTTTCAGGGCTGCCACCTTCCGTGTGGGACAAGGAGCCGGACGTGTGCCTTCTCGGAAACAAGCTCTGCCGAGGACGAGAGCCATGAGATGTTCCTCCTCTGGGCAAGCCCGGGTCCTGAATACTGTCGTACCTGTGAGTAGGCTGCAGAGGGACGGTGAAGACCAGCAACAGCTTTCAGGGCTGCCACCTTCCTTGTGGGACAAGGAGCCAAACGTGTGGATTTCCGGAATCAGGCTCTGCCGAGGAAGAGAGCCATGAGATGTTCCTCCTCTGGGCAAGCCCGGGTCCCAGATCCTGTTGTGCCTGTGAATACGCTGCAGGGGGACGGTGAAGACCAGCAACATCTTTCCGGCCTGCCACCTTCCGTGTGGGACAAGGAGACGGACGTGTGCCTTTCCGGAATCAGGCTCTGCCGAGGACGAGAGCCATGAGATGTTCCTCCTCTTGGCAAGCCCGGGTCCCAGATCCTGTTGTGCCTGTGAATAGGCTGCAGGGGGACGGTGAAGACCAGCAACATCTTTCCGGGCTGCCACCTTCGGTGTGGGACAAGGAGCCGGACGTGTCACTTTTCAGAAATAGGCTCTGCCGAGGACGAGAGCCATGAGATGTTCCTCCTCTGGGCAAGCCCGGGTCCTGAATCCTGTTGTACCTGTGAATAGGCTGCAGGGGGACGGTGAAGACCAGCAACATCTTTCCGGACTGCCACCTTCCGTGTGGGACAAGGAGCCGGACATGTGCCTTTTCGGAATCGGGCTCTGTAGAGGAAGAGAGCCATGAGATGTTCCTCCTCTGGGCAAGCCCGGGTCCCAGATCCTGTTGTGCCTGTGAATAGGCTGCAGGGGGACGGTGAAGACCAGCAACAGCTTTCTGGGCTGCCACCTTCCGTGTGGGACAAGGAGCCGGAAGTGTGCGTTTTCGAAAAGAGGCCCTGCCGAGGACGAGAGCCATGAGATGTTCCTCCTCTGGGCAAGCCCGGGTCCCAGATCCTGTTGTACCTGTGAATAGGCTGCAGGGGGATGGTGAAGACCAGCAACAGCTTTCAGGGCTGCCACCTTCCGTGTGGGACAAGGAGCCGGACGTGTGCCTTTTCGGAAACAGGCTCTGCCGAGGACGAGAGCCATGAGATGTTCCTCCTCTGGCCATGCCCGGGTCGTGAATCCTGTTGTGCCTGTGAATAGGCTGCAGGGGGACGGTGAAGACCAGCAACAGCTTTCAGGGCTGCCACCTTCCGTGTGGGACAATGAGCCGGACGTGTGCCTTTCCGGAATCAGGCTCTGCCGAGGACGAGAGCCATGAGATGTTCCTCCTCTGGGCAAGCCAGGGCCCCAGATCCTGTTGTGCCTGTGAATAGGCTGCAGGGGGACGGTGAAGACCAGCAACATCCTTCAGGGGTGCCAACTTCCGTGTGGGACAAGGAGCCGGACGTGTGCCTTTTCGGAAACAGGCCCTGCCGAGGACGAGAGACATGAGATGTTCCTCCTCCGGGCAAGCCCGGGTCCCAGATCCTGTTGTGCCTGTGAATAGGCTGCAGGGGGACGGTGAAGACCAGCAACAGCTTTCAGGGCTGCCACCTTCCGTGTGGGACAAGGAGCCGGACGTGTGCCTTTCCGGAATCAGGCTCTGCCGAGGACGAGAGCCATGAGATGTTCCTCCTCTGGGCAAGCCCGGGTCCCAGATCCTGTTGTACCTGTGAATAAGCTGCAGGGGGACGGTGAAGACCAGCAACAGCTTTCAGGGCTGCCACCTTCCGTGTGGGACAAGGAGCCGGACGTGTGCCTTTTCGGAAACAGGCTCTGCCGAGGACGAGAGACTAACCCTGACCCTAACCCTAACCCCATCCCTAATCCCTAACCCTAACCCTAACCCTAAGTGTAACCCTAACCCGGACCCTATCTCCTAATTCTAACCCTAACCCTAACCCCTAACCCAAACCGTAACCCTAACCACCTAACCCTAACACTCACCCTAACACCTAACCCTAACCCTAACCCTAACCCCTAACCCTAACCCCTAACCCTATCCCTAACCCTAATGGCCCTAACCCTAACCCTAACCCTGACCCTAACCCTAACCCTAAACCTAACCCTAAGCCCCTAACCCTAACCCTAACCCTAAACCCTAAACCTAATGGCCCTAATCCTAACACTAACCCTAACCCCTAACCCTAACCCTAACCCTAACCCCAACCCTAACCCGAACCCTAACCCTAACCCCTAACTGTAAACCTTTTCTGACAAGGTGCAGGATGTGTGCCGTTTCCGAAACAGGTTCTGCTGAGGACGAGAGCCATGAGATGTTCCTCCTCTGGGCAAGCCCGTATCCCAGATCCTGTTGTGCCTGTGAATAGGCTGCAGGGGGACGGTGAAGACCAGCAACAGCTTTCAGGGCTGCCACCTTCCGTGTGTGACAAGGAGCCGGACGTGGGCCTTTTCGGAAAGAGGCCCTGCCGAGGACGAGAGCCATGAGATGTTCCTCCTCTGGGCAAGCCCGGGTCCCAGATCCTGTTGTGCCTGTGAATAGGCTGCAGGGGGACGGTGAAGACCAGCAACAGCTTTCAGGGCTGCCACCTTCCTTGTGGGACAAGGAGCCGGACGTGTCACTTTTCAGAAATAGGCTCTGCCGAGGACGAGAGCCATGAGATGTTCCTCCTCTGGGCAAGCCCGGGTCCCAGATCCTGTTGTACC
>NW_026061013.1:80000-87500 GCF_929443795.1 Astur gentilis
ACCCTAAGCCTAACCCCTAACCCTAACCCTAACCCTAACGCCTAACCCTAACCCTAACACCTAACCCTAACCCTAACCCTAATCGCCCTAACCCTAAACCTAACCCTGACCATAACCCTAACCCTAACCTTAACCCCCTAACCCTAACCCTAACCCCTAACCCTAACCCTAAACCCTAACCCTAACCCTAATCCTAACCGTAATGGCCCTAACCCTAACCCTAATCCTAACCCCTAACCCTAACCCCTAACCCTAACCCTAACCCTAACCCTAACCGAACCCTAACCCTAACCCTAACCCTAACCTTAACCTAACCCTAACCCCTAACCCTAAGCCTAACCCCTAACTGTAAACCTTTTCTGACAATGTGCAGGATGTGTGCCGTTTCCGAAACAGGTTCTGCTGAGGACGAGAGCCATGAGATTTTCCTCCTCTGGGCAAGCCCGTATCCCAGATCCTGTTGTGCCTGTGAATAGGCTGCAGGGGGACGGTGAAGACCAGCAACAGCTTTCAGGGCTGCCACGTTCCGTGTGGGACAATGAGCCGAACGTGTGCCTTTCCGGAATCAGGCTCTGCCGAGGACGAGAGCCATGAGATGTTCCTCCTCTGGGCAAGCCCGGGTCCCAGATCCTGTTGTGCCTGTGAATAGGCTGCAGGGGGACGGTGAAGACCAGCAACAGCTTTCAGGGCTGGCACCTTCCCTGTCTGAAAAGGAGCCGGACGTGTGCCTTTTCGGAAAGAGGCCCTGCCGAGGACGAGAGCCATGAGATGTTCCTCCTCTGGGCAAGCCCGAGTCCCAGATCCTGTTGTGCCTGTGAATAGGCTGCTGGGGGACGGTGAAGACCAGCAACAGCTTTCAGGGCTGCCACCTTCCGTGAGGGACAAGGAGCCGGACGTGTGCCTTCTCGGAAACAGGCTCTGCCGAGGTCGAGAGCAATGAGATGTTCCTCCTCTGGGCAAGCCCGGGTCCCAGATCCTGTTGTACCTGTGAATAAGCTGCAGGGGGACGGTGAAGACCAGCAACAGCTTTCAGGGCTGCCACCTTCCTTGTGGGACAAGGAGCCGGACGTGTGCCTTTTCGGAAACAGGCTCTGCCGAGATCGAGAGACTAATCCTGCCCCTAACCCTAACCCTAACCCTAACCCTAACCCTAAGCCCATCCCTAACGACCCTAACCCTAACCCTAACCCTAAGCCCTAACACTAACCCTAATCCTAAACCCTAACCCTAACCCCAACTGTAACCCTAACCCGGACCCTAACTCCTATCTCTAACCCTAAACCTAACCCCTAACCCTAACCGTAACCCTAACAACCTAACCCTAACCCCTAACTCTAACCCTAACCCTAATGGACCCTAACCCTAACCCTAACCCTAACACATAAACCTAACCCTAATCCTAATCCTAATGGCCCTAACCCTAACCCTAACCCTGACCCTAACCCTAACCCTAACCCTAACACCTAACCCTAACCCTAACCGAACCCTAACCCTAACCCTAACCCTAACCCTAACCTAACCCTAACCCCTAACCCTAAGCCTAACCCCTAACTGAAAACCTTTTCTGACAATGTGCAGGATGTGTGCCGTTTCCGAAACAGGTTCTGCTGAGGACGAGAGCCATGAGATTTTCCTCCTCTGGGCAAGCCCGTATCCCAGATCCTGTTGTGCCTGTGAATAGGCTGCAGGGGGACGGTGAAGACCAGCAACAGCTTTCAGGGCTGCCACCTTCCGTGTTGGAAAAGGAGCCGGACGTGTGTCTTTTCGGAAACAGGCCCTGCCAAAGATGAGAGCCATGAGATGTTCCTCCTCTGGGCAAGCCCGCATCGTGAATCCTGTTGTGCCTGTGAATAGGCTGCAGGGGGACGGTGAAGACCAGCAACAGCTTTCAGGGCTGCCACCTTCCGTGTGGAACAAGGAGCCGGACGTGTGCCTTTTCGGAAAGAGGCCCTGCCGAGGACGAGAGCCATGAGATGTTCCTCCTCTGGGCAAGCCCGGGTCCCAGATCCTGTTGTGCCTGTGAATAGGCTGCAGGGGGACGGTGAAGACCAGCAACAGCTTTCAGGGCTGCCACCTTCCGTGTGGGACAAGGAGCCGGACGTGTGCCTTCTCGGAAACAGGCTCTGCCGAGGACGAGAGCCATGAGATGTTCCTCCTCTGGGCAAGCTCGGGTCCTGAATACTGTCGTACCTGTGAATAGGTTGCAGAGGGACGGTGAAGACCAGCAACAGCTTTCAGGGCTGCCACCTTCCGTGTGGGACAAGGAGACGGATGTGTGCCTTTCCGGAATCAGGCTCTGCCGAGGACGAGAGCCATGAGATGTTCCTCCTCTGGGCAAGCCCGGGTCCCAGATCCTGTTGTACCTGTGAATAAGCTGCAGGGGGACGGTGAAGACCAGCAACAGCTTTCAGGGCTGCCACCTTCCGTGTGGGACACGGAGCCGGACGTGTCACTTTTCAGAAATAGGCTCTGCCGAGGACGAGAGCCATGAGATGTTCCTCCTCTGGCCATGCCCGGGTCCTGAATCCTGTTGTGCCTGTGAATAGGCTGCAGGGGGACGGTGAAGACCAGCAACAGCTTTCAGGGCTGCCACCTTCCGTGTGGGACAAGGAGCCGGACATGTGCCTTTTCGAAATCGGGCTCTGTCGAGGAAGAGAGCCATGAGATGTTCCTCCTCTGGCCATGCCCGGGTCCTGAATCCTGTTGTGCCTGTGAATAGGCTGCAGGGGGACGGTGAAGACCAGCAACAGCTTTCAGGGCTGCCACCTTCCTTGTGGGACAAGGAGCCAAACGTGTGCCTTTCCGGAATCAAGCTCTGCCGAGGACGAGAGCCATGAGATGTTCCTCCTCTGGGCAAGCCCGGGTCCCAGATCCTGTTGTACCTGAGAATAAGCTGCAGGGGGACGGTGAAGACCAGCAACAGCTTTCAGGGCTGCCACCTTCCGTGTGGGACAAGGAGCCGGACGTGTGCCTTTTCGGAAACAGGCTCTGCCGAGATCGAGAGACTAATCCTGACCCTAACCCTAACCCTAACCCCTAACCCAAACCCTAAGCCCATCCCTAACGACCCTAACCCTAACCCTAACCCTAACCCTAACTCTAACCCTAAACCTAACCCCTAACCCTAACCGTAACCCTAACCACCTAACCCTAACCCCTAACTCTAACCCTAACCCTAATGGACCCTAACCCTAACCCTAACCCTAACCCCTAACCCTAACCCTAACCCTAACGCCTAACCCTAACCCTAACACCTAACCCTAACCCTAACCCTAATGGCCCTAACCCTAAACCTAACCCTGACCATAACCCTAACCCTAACCTTAACCCCCTAACCCTAACCCTAACCCCTAAACCTAACCCTAAACCCTAACCCTAACCCTAATCCTAACCGTAATGGCCCTAACCCTAACCCTAATCCTAACCCCTAACCCTAACCCCTAACCCTAACCCTAAACCTAACCCTAACCGAACCCTAACCCTAACCCTAACCCTAACCTTAACCTAACCCTAACCCCTAACCCTAAGACTAACCCCTAACTGTAAACCTTTTCTGACAATGTGCAGGACGTGTGCCTTTTCCGAAAGAGGCCCTGCCGAGGACGAGAGCCATGAGATGTTCCTCCTCTGGGCAAGCCCGAGTCCCAGATCCTGTTGTACCTGTGAATAGGCTGCAGGGGGACGGTGAAGACCAGCAGCAGCTTTCAGGGCTGCCACCTTCCGTGTTGGAAAAGGAGCCGGACGTGTGTCTTTTCGGAAACAGGCCCTGCCGAAGATGAGAGCCATGAGATGTTCCTCCTCTGGGCAAGCCCGGGTCCCAGATCCTGTTGTGCCTGTGAATAGGCTGCAGGGGGACGGTGAAGACCAGCAACAGCTTTCAGGGCTGCCACCTTCCGTGTGGGACAAGGAGCCGGACGTGTGCCTTTTCGGAAAGAGGCCCTGCCGAGGACGAGAGCCATGATATGTTCCTCCACTGGGCAAGCCCGGGTCCCAGATCCTGTTGTGCCTGTGAATAGGCTGCAGGGGGACGGTGAAGACCAGCAACAGCTTTCAGGGCTGCCACCTTCCGTGTGGGACAAGGAGCCGGACGTGTGCCTTCTCGGAAACAGGCTCTGCCGAGGACGAGAGCCATGAGATGTTCCTCCTCTGGGCAAGCCCGGGTCCTGAATACTGTCGTACCTGTGAATAGGCTGCAGAGGGACGGTGAAGACCAGCAACAGCTTTCAGGGCTGCCACCTTCCTTGTGGGACAAGGAGCCGGACGTGTGCCTTTTCGGAATCGGGCTCTGCCGAGGAAGAGAGCCATGAGATGTTCCTCCTCTGGGCATGCCCGGGTCCTGAATCCTGTTGTGCCTGTGAATAGGCTGCAGGGGGACGGTGAAGACCAGCAACATCTTTCCGGCCTGCCACCTTCCGTGTGGGACAAGGAGACGGATGTGTGCCTTTCCGGAATCAGGCTCTGCCGAGGACGAGAGCCATGAGATGTTCCTCCTCTGGGCAAGCCCGGGTCCCAGATCCTGTTGTACCTGAGAATAAGCTGCAGGGGGACGGTGAAGACCAGCAACAGCTTTCAGGGCTGCCACCTTCCGTGTGGGACAAGAAGCCGGACGTGTGCCTTTTCGGAAACAGGCTCTGCCGAGATCGAGAGACTAATCCTGACCCTAACCCTAACCCTAACCCCTAACCCAAACCCTAAGCCCATCCCTAACGACCCTAACCCTAACCCTAACCCTAACCCTAACTCTAACCCTAAACCTAACCCCTAACCCTAACCGTAACCCTAACCACCTAACCCTAACCCCTAACTCTAACCCTAACCCTAATGGACCCTAACCCTAACCCTAACCCTAACCCCTAACCCTAACCCTAACCCTAATGCCTAACCCTAACCCTAACACCTAACCCTAACCCTAACCCTAATGGCCCTAACCCTAAACCTAACCCTGACCATAACCCTAACCCTAACCTTAACCCCCTAACCCTAACCCTAACCCCTAACCCTAACCCTAAACCCTAACCCTAACCCTAATCCTAACCGTAATGGCCCTAACCCTAACCCTAATCCTAACCCCTAACCCTAACCCCTAACCCTAACCCTAACCCTAACCCTAACCGAACCCTAACCCTAACCCTAACCCTAACCTTAACCTAACCCTAACCCCTAACCCTAAGCCTAACCCCTAACTGTAAACCTTTTCTGACAATGTGCAGGACGTGTGCCTTTTCCGAAAGAGGCCCTGCCGAGGACGAGAGCCATGAGATGTTCCTCCTCTGGGCAAGCCCGAGTCCCAGATCCTGTTGTGCCTGTGAATAGGCTGCTGGGGGACGGTGAAGCCCAGCAACAGCTTTCAGGGCTGCCAACTTCCGTGTGGGACAAGGAGCCGGACGTGTACCTTCTCGGAAACAGGCTCTGCCGAGGACGAGAGCAATGAGATGTTCCTCCTCTGGGCAAGCCCGGGTCCCAGATCCTGTTGTACCTGTGAATAAGCTGCAGGGGGACGGTGAAGACCAGCAACAGCTTTCAGGGCTGCCACCTTCCTTGTGGGACAAGGAGCCGGACGTGTGCCTTTTCGGAAACAGGCTCTGCCGAGATCGAGAGACTAATCCTGCCCCTAACCCTAACCCTAACCCCTAACCCTAACCCTAAGCCCATCCCTAACGACCCTAACCCTAACCCTAACCCTAAGCCCTAACACTAACCCTAATCCTAAACCCTAACCCTAACCCTAACTGTAACCCAAACCCGGACCCTAACTCCTAACTCTAACTCTAAACCTAACCCCTAACCCTAACCGTAACGCTAACCACCTAACCCTAACCCCTAACTCTAACCCTAACCCTAATGGACCCTAACCCTAACCCTAACCCTAACCCCTAACCCTAACCCTAACCCTAACCCTAATGGCCCTAACCCTAACCCTAACCCTGACCCTAACCCTAACCCTAACCCTAACACCTAACCCTAACCCTAACCGAACCCTAACCCTAACCCTAACCCTAACCCTAACCCTAACCTAACCCTAACCCCTAACCCTAAGCCTAACCCCTAACTGAAAAACTTTTCTGACAATGTGCAGGATGCGTGCCGTTTCCGAAACAGTTTCTGCTGAGGACGAGAGCCATGAGATTTTCCTCCTCTGGGCAAGCCCGTATCCCAGATCCTGTTGTGCCTGTGAATAGGCTGCAGGGGGACGGTGAAGACCAGCAACAGCTTTCAGGGCTGCCACCTTCCGTGTTGGAAAAGGAGCCGGACGTGTGTCTTTTCGGAAACAGGCCCTGCCGAAGATGAGAGCCATGAGATGTTCCTCCTCTGGGCAAGCCCGCATCGTGAATCCTGTTGTGCCTGTGAATAGGCTGCAGGGGGACGGTGAAGACCAGCAACAGCTTTCAGGGCTGCCACCTTCCGTGTGGGACAATGAGCCGAACGTGTGCCTTTCCGGAATCAGGCTCTGCCGAGGACGAGAGCCATGAGATGTTCCTCCTCTGGGCAAGCCCGGGTCCCAGATCCTGTTGTGCCTGTGAATAGGCTGCAGGGGGACGGTGAAGACCAGCAACAGCTTTCAGGGCTGCCACCTTCCGTGTGGGACAAGGAGCCGGACGTGTGCCTTTTCGGAAAGAGGCCCTGCCGAGGACGAGAGCCATGAGATGTTCCTCCTCTGGGCAAGCCCGGGTCCCAGATCCTGTTGTGCCTGTGAATAGGATGCAGGGGGACGGTGAAGACCAGCAACAGCTTTCCGGGCCGCCACCTTCCGTGTGGGACAAGGAGCCGGACGTGTGCCTTCTCGGAAACAGGCTCTGCCGAGGACGAGAGCCATGAGATGTTCCTCCTCTGGGCAAGCCCGAGTCCTGAATACTGTCGTACCTGTGAATAGGCTGCAGAGGGACGGTGAAGACCAGCAACAGCTTTCAGGGCTGCCACCTTCCTTGTGGGACAAGGAGCCGGACGTGTGCCTTTTCGGAATCGGGCTCTGCCGAGGAAGAGAGCCATGAGATGTTCCTCCTCTGGGCATGCCCGGGTCCTGAATCCTGTTGTGCCTGTGAATAGGCTGCAGGGGGACGGTGAAGACCAGCAACATCTTTCCGGCCTGCCACCTTCCGTGTGGGACAAGGAGACGGATGTGTGCCTTTCCGGAATCAGGCTCTGCCGAGGACGAGAGCCATGAGATGTTCCTCCTCTGGGCAAGCCGGGGTCCCAGATCCTGTTGTGCCTGTGAATAGGCTGCAGGGGGACGGTGAAGACCAGCAACATCCTTCAGGGGTGCCAACTTCCGTGTGGGACAAGGAGCCGGACGTGTGCCTTTTCGGAAACAGGCCCTGCCGAGGACGAGAGACATGAGATGTTCCTCCTCTGGGCAAGCCCGGGTCCCAGATCCTGTTGTGCCTGTGAATAGGCTGCAGGGGGACGGTGAAGACCAGCAACAGCTTTCAGGGCTGCCACCTTCCGTGTGGGACAAGGAGCCGGACGTGTGCCTTTCCGGAATCAGGCTCTGCCGAGGACGAG
>NW_026061013.1:90000-92500 GCF_929443795.1 Astur gentilis
CCATGAGATGTTCCTCCTCTGGGTAAGCAAGCATCGTGAATCCTGTTGTGCCTGTGAATAGGCTGCAGGGGGACGGTGAAGACCAGCAACAGCTTTCAGGGCTGCCACCTTCCGTGTGGGACAATGAGCCGAACGTGTGCCTTTCCGGAATCAGGCTCTGCCGAGGAGGAGAGCCATGAGATGTTCCTCCTCTGGGCAAGCCCGGGTCCCAGATCCTGTTGTGCCTGTGAATAGGCTGCAGGGGGACGGTGAAGACCAGCAACAACTTTCTGGGCTGCCACCTTCCGTGTGGGACAAGGAGCCGGACGTGTGCCTTCTCGGAAACAGGCTCTGCCGAGGACGAGAGCCATGAGATGTTCCTCCTCTGGGCAAGCCCGGGTCCTGAATACTGTCATACCTGTGAATAGGCTGCAGAGGGACGGTGAAGACCAGCAACAGCTTTCAGGGCTGCCACCTTCCTTGTGGGACAAGGAGCCGGACGTGTGCCTTTTCGGAATCGGGCTCTGCCGAGGAAGAGAGCCATGAGATGTTCCTCCTCTGGGCATGCCCGGGTCCTGAATCCTGTTGTGCCTGTGAATAGGCTGCAGGGGGACGGTGAAGACCAGCAACATCTTTCCGGCCTGCCACCTTCCGTGTGGGACAAGAAGACGGACGTGTGCCTTTTCGGAATCAGGCTCTGCCGAGGACGCGAGCCATGAGATGTTCCTCCTCTGGGCAAGCCCGGGTCCCAGATCCTGTTGTGCCTGTGAATAGGCTGCAGGGGGACGGTGAAGACCAGCAACAGCTTTCTGGGCTGCCACCTTCCGTGTGGGACAAGGAGCCGGAAGTATGCCTTTTCGAAAAGAGGCCCTGCCGAGGACGAGAGCCATGAGATGTTCCTCCTCTGGGCAAGCCCGGGTCCCAGATCCTGTTGTACCTGTGAATAGGCTGCAGGGGGATGGTGAAGACCAGCAACAGCTTTCAGGGCTGCCACCTTCCGTGTGGGACAAGGAGCCGGACGTGTGCCTTTTAGGAAATAGGCTCTGCCGACGACGAGAGCCATGAGATGTTCCTCCTCTGGGCAAGCCCGGGTCCCAGATCCTGTTGTGCCTGTGAATAGGCTGCAGGGGGACGGTGAAGACCAGCAACAGCTTTCAGGGCTGCCACCTTCCGTGTGGGACAAGGAGCCGGACATGTGCCTTTCCGGAATCAGGCTCTGCCGAGGACGAGAGCCATGAGATGTTCCTCCTCTGGGCAAGCCCGGGTCCCAGATCCTGTTGTACCTGTGAATAAGCTGCAGGGGGACGGTGAAGACCAGCAACAGCTTTCAGGGCTGCCACCTTCCGTGTGGGACAAGGAGCCGGACGTGTGCCTTTTCGGAAATAGGCTCTGCCGAGGACGAGAGCCATGAGATGTTCCTCCTCTGGGCAAGCCCGGGTCCCAGATCCTGTTGTACCTGTGAATAGGCTGCAGGGGGACGGTGAAGACCAGCAACAGCTTTCAGGGCTGCCACCTTCCGTGTGGGACAAGGAGCCGGACATGTGCCTTTTCGAAATCGGGCTCTGTCGAGGAAGAGAGCCATGAGATGTTCCTCCTCTGGCCATGCCCGGGTCCTGAATCCTGTTGTGCCTGTGAATAGGCTGCAGGGGGACGGTGAAGACCAGCAACAGCTTTCAGGGCTGCCACCTTCCTTGTGGGACAAGGAGCCAAACGTGTGCCTTTCCGGAATCAGGCTCTGCCGAGGACGAGAGCCATGAGATGTTCCTCCTCTGGGCAAGCCCGGGTCCCAGATCCTGTTGTGCCTGTGAATAGGCTGCAGGGGGACGGTGAAGACCAGCAACAGCTTTCTGGGCTGCCACCTTCCGTGTGGGACAAGGAGCCGGAAGTGTGCCTTTTCGAAAAGAGGCTCTGCCGAGGACGAGAGCCATGAGATGTTCCTCCTCTGGGCAAGCCCGGGTCCCAGATCCTGTTGTACCTGTGAATAGGCTGCAGGGGGATGGTGAAGACCAGCAACAGCTTTCAGGGCTGCCACCTTCCGTGTGGGACAAGGAGCCGGAAGTGTGCCTTTTCGGAAGCAGGCCCTGCCGAGGACAAGAGCCATGAGATGTTCCTCCTCTGGGCAAGCCCGGGTCCTGAATCCTGTTGTACCTGTGAATAGGCTGCAGGGGGACGGTGAAGACCAGCAACAGCTTTCAGGGCGGCCACCTTCCGTGTGGGACAATGAGCCGAACTTGTGCCTTTTCGGAAACAGGCTCTGCCGAGATCGAGAGACTAATCCTGACCCTAACCCTAACCCTAACCCCTAACCCTAACCCTAAGACCATCCCTAACGAACCTAACCCTAACTCTAACCCTAAGCCCTAACACTAACCCTAATCCTAAACCCTAACCCTAACCCTAACTGTAACCCAAACCCATACCCTAACTCCTAAATCTAACTCTAAACCTAACCCCTAACCCTAACCGTAACGCTAACCACCTAACCCTAACCCCTAACTCTAACCCTAACCCTAATGGACCC
>NW_026061013.1:97500-100000 GCF_929443795.1 Astur gentilis
ACCTGTGAATAGGCTGCAGGGGGATGGTGAAGACCAGCAACAGCTTTCAGGGCTGCCACCTTCCGTGTGGGACAAGGAGCCGGACGTGTGCCTTTTAGGAAATAGGCTCTGCCGACGACGAGAGCCATGAGATCTTCCTCCTCTGGGCAAGCCCGGGTCCTGAATACTGTCATACCTGTGAATAGGCTGCAGAGGGACGGTGAAGACCAGCAACAGCTTTCAGGGCTGCCACCTTCCTTGTGGGACAAGGAGCCGGACGTGTGCCTTTTCGGAATCGGGCTCTGCCGAGGAAGAGAGCCATGAGATGTTCCTCCTCTGGGCATGCCCGGGTCCTGAATCCTGTTGTGCCTGTGAATAGGCTGCAGGGGGACGGTGAAGACCAGCAACATCTTTCCGGCCTGCCACCTTCCGTGTGGGACAAGGAGACGGACGTGTGCCTTTCCGGAATCAGGCTCTGCCGAGGACGCGAGCCATGAGATCTTCCTCCTCTGGGCAAGCCCGGGTCCCAGATCCTGTTGTGCCTGTGAATAGGCTGCAGGGGGACGGTGAAGACCAGCAACAGCTTTCTGGGCTGCCACCTTCCGTGTGGGACAAGGAGCCGGAAGTATGCCTTTTCGAAAAGAGGCCCTGCCGAGGACGAGAGCCATGAGATGTTCCTCCTCTGGGCAAGCCCGGGTCCCAGATCCTGTTGTACCTGTGAATAGGCTGCAGGGGGATGGTGAAGACCAGCAACAGCTTTCAGGGCTGCCACCTTCCGTGTGGGACAAGGAGCCGGACGTGTGCCTTTTAGGAAATAGGCTCTGCCGACGACGAGAGCCATGAGATGTTCCTCCTCTGGGCAAGCCCGGGTCCCAGATCCTGTTGTGCCTGTGAATAGGCTGCAGGGGGACGGTGAAGACCAGCAACAGCTTTCAGGGCTGCCACCTTCCGTGTGGGACAAGGAGCCGGACATGTGCCTTTCCGGAATCAGGCTCTGCCGAGGACGAGAGCCATGAGATGTTCCTCCTCTGGGCAAGCCCGGGTCCCAGATCCTGTTGTACCTGTGAATAAGCTGCAGGGGGACGGTGAAGACCAGCAACAGCTTTCAGGGCTGCCACCTTCCGTGTGGGACAAGGAGCCGGACGTGTGCCTTTTCGGAAATAGGCTCTGCCGAGGACGAGAGCCATGAGATGTTCCTCCTCTGGGCAAGCCCGGGTCCCAGATCCTGTTGTACCTGTGAATAGGCTGCAGGGGGACGGTGAAGACCAGCAACAGCTTTCAGGGCTGCCACCTTCCGTGTGGGACAAGGAGCCGGACATGTGCCTTTTCGAAATCGGGCTCTGTCGAGGAAGAGAGCCATGAGATGTTCCTCCTCTGGCCATGCCCGGGTCCTGAATCCTGTTGTGCCTGTGAATAGGCTGCAGGGGGACGGTGAAGACCAGCAACAGCTTTCAGGGCTGCCACCTTCCTTGTGGGACAAGGAGCCAAACGTGTGCCTTTCCGGAATCAGGCTCTGCCGAGGACGAGAGCCATGAGATGTTCCTCCTCTGGGCAAGCCCGGGTCCCAGATCCTGTTGTGCCTGTGAATAGGCTGCAGGGGGACGGTGAAGACCAGCAACAGCTTTCTGGGCTGCCACCTTCCGTGTGGGACAAGGAGCCGGAAGTGTGCCTTTTCGAAAAGAGGCTCTGCCGAGGACGAGAGCCATGAGATGTTCCTCCTCTGGGCAAGCCCGGGTCCCAGATCCTGTTGTACCTGTGAATAGGCTGCAGGGGGATGGTGAAGACCAGCAACAGCTTTCAGGGCTGCCACCTTCCGTGTGGGACAAGGAGCCGGAAGTGTGCCTTTTCGGAAGCAGGCCCTGCCGAGGACAAGAGCCATGAGATGTTCCTCCTCTGGGCAAGCCCGGGTCCTGAATCCTGTTGTACCTGTGAATAGGCTGCAGGGGGACGGTGAAGACCAGCAACAGCTTTCAGGGCGGCCACCTTCCGTGTGGGACAATGAGCCGAACTTGTGCCTTTTCGGAAACAGGCTCTGCCGAGATCGAGAGACTAATCCTGACCCTAACCCTAACCCTAACCCCTAACCCTAACCCTAAGACCATCCCTAACGAACCTAACCCTAACCCTAACCCTAAGCCCTAACACTAACCCTAATCCTAAACCCTAACCCTAACCCTAACTGTAACCCAAACCCATACCCTAACTCCTAAATCTAACTCTAAACCTAACCCCTAACCCTAACCGTAACGCTAACCACCTAACCCTAACCCCTAACTCTAACCCTAACCCTAATGGACCCTAACCCTAACCCTAACCCTAACCCCTAACCCTAACACTAACCCTAACGCCTAACCCTAACCCTAACACCTAACCCTAACCCTATCCCTAATGGCACTAACCCTAAACCTAACCCTGACCATAACCCTAACCCTAACCTTAACCCCCTAACCCTAACCCTAACCCTAACCCCTAACCCTAACCCTAAACCCTAACCCTAACCCTAACCCTAACCCTAATGGCC
>NW_026061013.1:110000-130000 GCF_929443795.1 Astur gentilis
GGTCCCAGATCCTGTTGTGCCTGTGAATAGGCTGCAGGGGGACGGTGAAGACCAGCAACAGCTTTCAGGGCTGCCACCTTCCGTGTGGGACAAGGAGCCGGACGTGTGCCTTTCCGGAATCAGGCTCTGCCGAGGACGAGAGCCATGAGATGTTCCTCCTCTGGGCAAGCCCGGGTCCCAGATCCTGTTGTACCTGTGAATAAGCTGCAGGGGGACGGTGAAGACCAGCAACAGCTTTCCGGGCTGCCACCTTCCGTGTGGGACAAGGAGCCGGACGTGTGCCTTTTCGGAAACAGGCTCTGCCGAGATCGAGAGACTAATCCTGACCCTAACCCTAACCCTAACCCCTAACCCTAACCCTAAGCCCATCCCTAATGACCCTAACCCTAACCCTAACCCTAAGCCCTAACACTAACCCTAATCCTAAACCCTAACCCTAACCCTAACTGTAACCCTAACCCGTACCCTAACTCCTATCTCTAACCCTAAACCTAACCCCTAACCCTAACCGTAACCCTAACAACCTAACCCTAACCCCTAACTCTAACCCTAACCCTAATGGACCCTAACCCTAACCCTAACCCTAACCCCTAACCCTAACCCTAACCCTAACGCCTAACCCTAACCCTAACACCTAACCCTAACCCTAACCCTAATGGCCCTAACCCTAAACCTAACCCTGACCATAACCCTAACCCTAACCTTAACCCCCTAACCCTAACCCTAACCCTAACCCCTAACCCTAACCCTAAACCCTAACCCTAACTCTAACCCTAACCCTAATGGCCCTAACCCTAACCCTAACCCTGACCCTAACCCTAACCCTAACCCTAACACCCAACCCTAACCCTAACCCTAACAGAACCCTAACCCTAACCCTAACCCTAACCCCTAACACTAAGCCTAACCCCTAACTGTAAACCTTTTCTTACAATGTGCAGGATGTGTGCCGTTTCCGAAACAGGTTCTGCTGAGGACGAGAGCCATGAGATTTTCCTCCTCTGGGCAAGCCCGTATCCCAGATCCTGTTGTGCCTGTGAATAGGCTGCAGGGGGACGGTGAAGACCAGCAACAGCATTCAGGGCTGCCACCTTCCGTGTTGGAAAAGGAGCCGGACGTGTGTCTTTTCGGAAACAGGCCCTGCCGAGGATGAGAGCCATGAGATGTTCCTCCTCTGGGCAAGCCCGCATCGTGAATCCTGTTGTGCCTGTGAATAGGCTGCAGGGGGACGGTGAAGACCAGCAACAGCTTTCAGGGCTGCCACCTTCCGTGTGGGACAAGGAGCCAAAAGTGTGGCTTTCCGGAATCAGGCTCTGCCGAGGACGAGAGCCATGAGATGTTCCTCCTCTGGGCAAGCCCGGGTCCCAGATCCTGTTGTGCCTGTGAATAGGCTGCAGGGGGACGGTGAAGACCAGCAACAGCTTTCAGGGCTGCCACCTTCCGTGTGGGAAAAGGAGCCGGACGTGTGCCTTCTCGGAAAGAGACTCTGACGAGGACGAGAGCCATGAGATGTTCCTCCTCTGGGCAAGCCCGGGTCCTGAATACTGTTGTACCTGTGAATAGGCTGCAGAGGGACGGTGAAGACCAGCAACAGCTTTCAGGGCTGCCACCTTCCTTGTGGGACAAGGAGCCGGACGTGTGCCTTTTCGGAATCGGGCTCTGCCGAGGAAGAGAGCCATGAGATGTTCCTCCTCTGGGCATGCCCGGGTCCTGAATACTGTCGTACCTGTGAATAGGCTGCAGGGGGCCGGTGAAGACCAGCAACATCTTTCCGGCCTGCCACCTTCCGTGTGGGACAAGGAGACGGACGTGTGCCTTTTCGGAGTCAGGCTCTGCCGAGGACGAGAGCCATGAGATGTTCCTCCTCTGGGCAAGCCCGGGTCCCAGATCCTGTTGTGCCTGTGAATAGGCTGCAGGGGGACGGTGAAGACCAGCAACATCCTTCAGGGGTGCCAACTTCCGTGTGGGACAAGGAGCCGGACGTGTGCCTTTTCGGAAACAGGCCCTGCCGAGGACGAGAGACATGAGATGTTCCTCCTCTGGGCAAGCCCGGGTCCCAGATCCTGTTGTGCCTGTGAATAGGCTGCAGGGGGACGGTGAAGACCAGCAACAGCTTTCAGGGCTGCCACCTTCCGTGTGGGACAAGGAGCCGGACGTGTGCCTTTCCGGAATCAGGCTCTGCCGAGGACGAGAGCCATGAGATGTTCCTCCTCTGGGCAAGCCCGGGTCCCAGATCCTGTTGTGCCTGTGAATAGGCTGCAGGGGGACGGTGAAGACCAGCAACAGCTTTCAGGGCTGCCACCTTCCGTGTGGGACAAGGAGCCGGACGTGTGCCTTTTCGGAAACAGGCTCTGCCGATGACGAGAGACTAACCCTGACCCTAACCCTAACCCTAACCCCTAACCCTAACCCTAAGCCCATCCCTAACGACCGTAACCCTAACCCTAACCCTAAGCCCTTAACACTAACCCTAACCCTAAACCCTAACCCTAACCCTAAGTGTAACCCTAACCCGGACCCTATCTCCTAATTCTAACCATAACCCTAACCCCTAACCCTAACCGTAACCCTAACCACCTAACCATAACACTCACCCTAACACCTAACCCTAACCCTAACCCTAACCCCTAACCCTAACCCCTAACCCTATCCCTAACCCTAATGGCCCTAACCCTAACCCTAACCCTGACCCTAACCCTAACCCTAAACCTAACCCTAAGCCCCTAACCCTAACCCTAACCCTAAACCCTAACCCTAATGGCCCTAATCCTAACCCTAAACCTAACCCCTAACCCTAACCCTAACCCTAACCCTAACCCCAACCCTAACCCTAACCCTAACCCTAACCCCTAACAGTAAAACTTTTCTGACAAGTTGCAGGATGTGTGCCGTTTCCGAAACAGGTTCTGCTGAGGACGAGAGCCATGAGATTTTCCTCCTCTGGGCAAGCCCGTATCCCAGATCCTGTTGTGCCTGTGAATAGGCTGCAGGGGGACGGTGAAGACCAGCAACATCTTTCAGGGCTGCCACCTTCCGTGTGGGACACGGAGCCGGACGTGTCACTTTTCAGAAATAGGCTCTGCCGAGGACGAGAGCCATGAGATGTTCCTCCTCTGGGCAAGCCCGGGTCCTGAATCCTGTTGTGCCTGTGAATAGGCTGCAGGGGGACGGTGAAGACCAGCAACAGCTTTCAGGGCTGCCACCTTCCGTGTGGGACAAGGAGCCGGACGTGTGCCTTTTCGGAAATAGGCTCTGCCGAGGACGAGGTCCATGAGATGTTCCTCCTCTGGGCAAGCCCGGGTCCCAGATCCTGTTATACCTGGGGGACGGTGAAGACCAGCAACACCTTTCAGGGCTGCCACCTTCCGTGTGGGACAAGGAGCCGGACATGTGCCTTTTCGGAATCGGGCTCTGTAGAGGAAGAGAGCCATGAGATGTTCCTCCTCTGGCCATGCCCGGGTCCTGAATCCTGTTGTGCCTGTGAATAGGCTGCAGGGGGACGGTGAAGACCAGCAACAGCTTTCAGGGCTGCCACCTTCCTTGTGGGACAAGGAGCCAAACGTGTGGCTTTCCGGAATCAGGCTCTGCCGAGGACGAGAGCCATGAGATGTTCCTCCTCTGGGCAAGTCCGGGTCCCAGATCCTGTTGTGCCTGTGAATAGGCTGCAGGGGGATGGTGAAGACCAGCAACAGCTTTCAGGGCTGTCACCTTCCGTGTGGGACAAGGAGCCGGACGTGTGCCTTTTCGGAAACAGGCTCTGCCGAGATCGAGAGATTAATCCTGACCCTAACCCTAACCCTAACCCCTAACCCTAACCCTAAGCCCATCCCTAACGACCCTAACCCTAACCCTAACCCTAAGCCCTAACACTAACCCTAATCCTAAACCCTAACCCTAACCCTAACTGTAACCCTAACCCGTACCCTATCTCCTAATTCTAACCCTAAACCTAACCCCTAACCCAAACCGTAACCCTAACCACCTAACCCTAACACTCACCCTAACACCTAACCCTAACCCTAACCCTAACCCCTAACCCTAACCCCTAACCCTATCCCTAACCCTAATGGCCCTAACCCTAAACCTAACCCTGACCCTAACCCTAACCCTAAACCTAACCCTAAGCCCCTAACCCTAACCCTAACCCTAAACCCTAACCCTAATGGCCTTAATCCTAACCCTAACCCTAACCCCTAACCCTAACCCTAACCCTAACCCCTAACTGTAAAACTTTTCTGACAAGTTGCAGGATGTGTGCCGTTTCCGAAACAGGTTCTGCTGAGCACGAGAGCCATGAGATTTTCCTCCTCTGGGCAAGCCCGGGTCCCAGATCCTGTTGTGCCTGTGAATAGGCTGCAGGGGGATGGTGAAGACCAGCAACAGCTTTCAGGGCTGCCACCTTCCGTGTGGGACAAGGAGCCGGACGTGTGCCTTTCCGGAATCAGGCTCTGCCGAGGACGAGAGCCATGAGATGTTCCTCCTCTGGGCAAGCCCGGGTCCCAGATCCTGTTGTGCCTGTGAATAGGCTGCAGGGGGACGGTGAAGACCAGCAACAGCTTTCAGGGCTGCCACCTTCCGTGTGGGACACGGAGCCGGACGTGTCACTTTTCAGAAATAGGCTCTGCCGAGGACGAGAGCCATGAGATGTTCCTCCTCTGGGCAAGCCCGGGTCCTGAATCCTGTTGTGCCTGTGAATAGGCTGCAGGGGGACGGTGAAGACCAGCAACACCTTTCAGGGCTGCCACCTTCCGTGTGGGACAAGGAGCCGGACATGTGCCTTTTCGGAATCGGGCTCTGTCGAGGAAGAGAGCCATGAGATGTTCCTCCTCTGGCCATGCCCGGGTCCTGAATCCTGTTGTGCCTGTGAATAGGCTGCAGGGGGACGGTGAAGACCAGCAACAGCTTTCAGGGCTGCCACCTTCCTTGTGGGACAAGGAGCCAAACGTGTGCCTTTCCGGAATCAGGCTCTGCCGAGGACGAGAGCCATGAGATGTTCCTCCTCTGGGCAAGCCCGGGTCCCAGATCCTGTTGTGCCTGTGAATAGGCTGCAGGGGGACGGTGAAGACCAGCAACAGCTTTCTGGGCTGCCACATTCCGTGTGGGACAAGGAGCCGGAAGTGTGCCTTTTCGAAAAGAGGCCCTGCCGAGGACAAGAGCCATGAGATGTTCCTCCTCTGGGCAAGCCCGCGTCCCAGATCCTGTCGTACCTGTGAATAGGCTGCAGGGGGATGGTGAAGACCAGCAACAGCTTTCAGGGCTGCCACCTTCCGTGTGGGACAAGGAGCCGGACGTGTGCCTTTTCGGAAGCAGGCCCTGCCGAGGACAAGAGCCATGAGATGTTCCTCCTCTGGGCAAGCCCGGGTCCTGAATCCTGTTGTACCTGTGAATAGGCTGCAGGGGGACGGTGAAGACCAGCAACAGCTTTCAGGGCTGCCACCTTCTGTGTGGGACAAGGAGCCGTACGTGTGCCTTTTCGGAAAAAGGCTCTGCCGAAGACGAGAGCCATGAGATGTTCCTCCTCTGGGCAAGCCCGGGTCCCAGATCCTGTTGTGCCTGTGAATAGGCTGCAGGGGGACGGTGAAGACCAGCAACAGCTTTCCGGGCTGCCACCTTCCGTGTGGGACAAGGAGCCGGACGTGTGCCTTTTCGGAAACAGGCTCTGCCGAGATCGAGAGACTAATCCTGACCCTAACCCTAACCCTAACCCCTAACCCAAACCCTAAGCCCATCCCTAACGACCCTAACCCTAACCCTAACCCTAAGCCCTAACACTAACCCTAATCCTAAACCCTAACCCTAACCCTAACTGTAACCCTAACCCGGACCCTAACTCCTAACGCTAACCCTAAACCTAACCCCTAACCCTAACCGTAACCCTAACCACCTAACCCTAACCCCTAACTCTAACCCTAAACCTAATGGACCCTAACCCTAACCCTAACCCTAACCCCTAACCCTAACCCTAACCCTAACGTCTAACCCTAACCCTAACACCTAACCCTAACCCTAACCCTAATGGCCCTAACCCTAAACCTAACCCTGACCATAACCCTAACCCTAACCTTAACCCCCTAACCCTAACCCTAACCCCTAACCCTAACCCTAATCCTAACCGTAATGGTCCTAACCCTAACCCTAATCCTAACCCCTAACCCTAACCCCTAACCCTAACCCTAACCCTAACCCTAACCGAACCCTAACCCTAACCCTAACCCTAACCTTAACCTAACCCTAACCCCTAACCCTAAGCCTAACCCCTAACTGTAAACCTTTTCTGACAATGTGCAGGATGTGTGCCGTTTCCGAAACAGGTTCTGCTGAGGACGAGAGCCATGAGATTTTCCTCCTCTGGGCAAGCCCGTATCCCAGATCCTGTTGTGCCTGTGAATAGGCTGCAGGGGGACGGTGAAGACCAGCAACAGCTTTCAGGGCTGCCACCTTCCGTGTTGGAAAAGGAGCCGGACGTGTGTCTTTTCGGAAACAGGCCCTGCCGAGGATGAGAGCCATGAGATGTTCCTCCTCTGGGCAAGCCCGCATCGTGAATCCTGTTGTGCCTGTGAATAGGCTGCAGGGGGACGGTGAAGACCAGCAACAGCTTTCAGGGCTGCCACCTTCCGTGTGGGACAATGAGCCGAACGTGTGCCTTTCCGGAATCAGGCTCTGCCGAGGACGAGAGCCATGAGATGTTCCTCCTCTGGGCAAGCCCCGGTCCCAGATCCTGTTGTACCTGTGAATAAGCTGCAGGAGGACGGTAAAGACCAGCAACAGCTTTCAGGGCTGCCACCTTCCGTGTGGGACAAGGAGCCGGACGTGTGCATTTTCGGAGTCAGGCTCTGCCGAGGACGAGAGCCATGAGATGTTCCTCCTCTGGGCAAGCCCGGGTCCCAGATCCTGTTGTGCCTGTGAATAGGCTGCAGGGGGACGGTGAAGACCAGCAACATCCTTCAGGGGTGCCAACTTCCGTGTGGGACAAGGAGCCGGACGTGTGCCTTTCCGGAATCAGGCTCTGCCGAGGACGAGAGACATGAGATGTTCCTCCTCTGGGCAAGCCCGGGTCCCAGATCCTGTTGTACCTGTGAATAAGCTGCAGGGGGACGGTGAAGACCAGCAACAGCTTTCAGGGCTGCCACATTCCGTGTGGGACAAGGAGCCGGACGTGTGCCTTTTCGGAAACAGGCTCTGCCGATGACGAGAGACTAACCCTGACCCTAACCCTAACCCTAACCCCTAACCCTAACCCTAAGCCCATCCCTAACGACCGTAACCCTAACCCTAACCCTAAGCCCTTAACACTAACCCTAACCCTAAACCCTAACCCTAACCCTAAGTGTAACCCTAACCCGGACCCTATCTCCTAATTCTAACCATAACCCTAACCCCTAACCCTAACCGTAACCCTAACCACCTAACCCTAACACTCACCCTAACACCTAACCCTAACCCTAACCCTAACCCCTAACCCTAACCCCTAACCCTATCCCTAACCCTAATGGCCCTAACCCTAACCCTAACCCTGACCCTAACCCTAACCCTAAACCTAACCCTAAGCCCCTAACCCTAACCCTAACCCTAAACCCTAACCCTAATGGCCCTAATCCTAACCCTAAACCTAACCCCTAACCCTAACCCTAACCCTAACCCTAACCCCAACTCTAACCCTAACCCTAACCCTAACCCCTAACAGTAAAACTTTTCTGACAAGTTGCAGGATGTGTGCCGTTTTATGAAACAGGTTCTGCTGAGGACGAGAGCCATGAGATTTTCCTCCTCTGAGCAAGCCCGTATCCCAGATCCTGTTGTGCCTGTGAATAGGCTGCAGGGGGACGGTGAAGACCAGCAACAGCTTTCAGGGCTGCCACCTTCCGTGTGGGACACGGAGCCGGACGTGTCACTTTTCAGAAATAGGCTCTGCCGAGGACGAGAGCCATGAGATGTTCCTCCTCTGGGCAAGCCCGGGTCCTGAATCCTGTTGTACCTGTGAATAGGCTGCAGGGGGACGGTGAAGACCAGCAACAGCTTTCAGGGCTGCCACCTTCCGTGTGGGACAAGGAGCCGGACGTGTGCCTTTTCGGAAATAGGCTCTGCCGAGGACGAGGTCCATGAGATGTTCCTCCTCTGGGCAAGCCCGGGTCCCAGATCCTGTTGTACCTGGGGGACGGTGAAGACCAGCAACAGCTTTCAGGGCTGCCACCTTCCGTGTGGGACAAGGAGCCGGACATGTGCCTTTTCGGAATCGGGCTCTGTAGAGGAAGAGAGCCATGAGATGTTCCTCCTCTGGCCATGCCCGGGTCCTGAATCCTGTTGTGCCTGTGAATAGGCTGCAGGGGGACGGTGAAGACCAGCAACAGCTTTCAGGGCTGCCACCTTCCTTGTGGGACAAGGAGCCAAACGTGTGGCTTTCCGGAATCAGGCTCTGCCGAGGACGAGAGCCATGAGATGTTCCTCCTCTGGGCAAGTCCGGGTCCCAGATCCTGTTGTGCCTGTGAATAGGCTGCAGGGGGATGGTGAAGACCAGCAACAGCTTTCTGGACTGTCACCTTCCGTGTGGGACAAGGAGCCGGACGTGTGCCTTTTCGGAAACAGGCTCTGCCGAGATCGAGAGATTAATCCTGACCCTAACCCTAACCCTAACCCCTAACCCTAACCCTAAGCCCATCCCTAACGACCCTAACCCTAACCCTAACCCTAAGCCCTAACACTAACCCTAATCCTAAACCCTAACCCTAACCCTAACTGTAACCCTAACCCGTACCCTATCTCCTAATTCTAACCCTAAACCTAACCCCTAACCCAAACCGTAACCCTAACCACCTAACCCTAACACTCACCCTAACACCTAACCCTAACCCTAACCCTAACCCCTAACCCTAACCCCTAACCCTATCCCTAACCCTAATGGCCCTAACCCTAAACCTAACCCTGACCCTAACCCTAACCCTAAACCTAACCCTAAGCCCCTAACCCTAACCCTAACCCTAAACCCTAACCCTAATGGCCCTAATCCTAACCCTAACCCTAACCCCTAACCCTAACCCTAACCCTAACCCCTAACTGTAAAACTTTTCTGACAAGTTGCAGGATGTGTGCCGTTTCCGAAACAGGTTCTGCTGAGCACGAGAGCCATGAGATTTTCCTCCTCTGGGCAAGCCCGGGTCCCAGATCCTGTTGTGCCTGTGAATAGGCTGCAGGGGGATGGTGAAGACCAGCAACAGCTTTCAGGGCTGCCACCTTCCGTGTGGGACAAGGAGCCGGACGTGTGCCTTTCCGGAATCAGGCTCTGCCGAGGACGAGAGCCATGAGATGTTCCTCCTCTGGGCAAGCCCGGGACCCAGATCCTGTTGTGCCTGTGAATAGGCTGCAGGGGGACGGTGAAGACCAGCAACAGCTTTCAGGGCTGCCACCTTCCGTGTGGGACACGGAGCCGGACGTGTCACTTTTCAGAAATAGGCTCTGCCGAGGACGAGAGCCATGAGATGTTCCTCCTCTGGGCAAGCCCGGGTCCTGAATCCTGTTGTGCCTGTGAATAGGCTGCAGGGGGACGGTGAAGACCAGCAACAGCTTTCTGGGCTGCCACCTTCCGTGTGGGACAAGGAGCCGGAAGTGTGCCTTTTCGAAAAGAGGCCCTGCCGAGGACGAGAGCCATGAGATGTTCCTCCTCTAGG
This sequence comes from Astur gentilis, assembly GCF_929443795.1. NCBI lineage: Eukaryota > Metazoa > Chordata > Aves > Accipitriformes > Accipitridae > Astur > Astur gentilis. The sequence goes on from NW_026061013.1 coordinate 119,663, forward strand.
CAAGCCCGGGTCCCAGATCCTGTTGTACCTGTGAATAGGCTGCAGGGGGACGGTGAAGACCAGCAACAGCTTTCAGGGCTGTCACCTTCCGTGTGGGACAAGGAGCCGGACGTGTGCCTTTTCGGAATCGGGCTCTGCCGAGGAAGAGAGCCATGAGATGTTCCTCCTCTGGGCATGCCCGGGTCCTGAATCCTGTTGTGCCTGTGAATAGGCTGCAGGGGGACGGTGAAGACCAGCAACAACTTTCCGGCCTGCCACCTTCCATGTGCGACAAGGAGACGGATGTGTGCCTTTCCGGAATCAGGCTCTGCCGAGGACGAGAGCCATGAGATGTTCCTCCTCTGGGCAAGCCCGGGTCCCAGATCCTGTTGTGCCTGTGAATAGGCTGCAGGGGGACGGTGAAGACCAGCAACATCCTTCAGGGGTGCCAACTTCCGTGTGGGACAAGGAGCCGGACGTGTGCCTTTTCGGAAACAGGCCCTGCCGAGGACGAGAGACATGAGATGTTCCTCCTCTGGGCAAGCCCGGGTCCCAGATCCTGTTGTGCCTGTGAATAGGCTGCAGGGGGACGGTGAAGACCAGCAACAGCTTTCAGGGCTGCCACCTTCCGTGTGGGACAAGGAGCCGGATGTGTGCCTTTCCGGAATCAGGCTCTGCCGAGGACGAGAGCCATGAGATGTTCCTCCTCTGGGCAAGCCCGGGTCCCAGATCCTGTTGTACCTGTGAATAAGCTGCAGGGGGACGGTGAAGACCAGCAACAGCTTTCAGGGCTGCCACCTTCCGTGTGGGACAAGGAGCCGGATATGTGCCTTTTCGGAAATAGGCTCTGCCGAGTACGAGAGCCATGAGATGTTCCTCCTCTGGGCAAGCCCGGGTCCCAGATCCTGTTGTACCTGTGAATAGGCTGCAGGGGGACGGTGAAGACCAGCAACACCTTTCAGGGCTGCCACCTTCCGTGTGGGACAAGGAGCCGGACATGTGCCTTTTCGGAATCGGGCTCTGTCGAGGAAGAGAGCCATGAGATGTTCCTCCTCTGGCCATGCCCGGGTCCTGTATCCTGTTGTGCCTGTGAATAGGCTGCAGGGGGACGGTGAAGACCAGCAACAGCTTTCAGGGCTGCCACCTTCCTTGTGGGACAAGGAGCCAAACGTGTGCCTTTCCGGAATCAGGCTCTGCCGAGGACGAGAGCCATGAGATGTTCCTCCTCTGGGCAAGCCCGGGTCCCAGATCCTGTTGTGCCTGTGAATAGGCTGCAGGGGGACGGTGAAGACCAGCAACAGCTTTCTGGGCTGCCACATTCCGTGTGGGACAAGGAGCCGGAAGTGTGCCTTTTCGAAAAGAGGCCCTGCCGAGGACGAGAGCCATGAGATGTTCCTCCTCTGGGCAAGCCCGGGTCCCAGATCCTGTTGTACCTGTGAATAGGCTGCAGGGGGATGGTGAAGACCAGCAACAGCTTTCAGGGCTGCCACCTTCCGTGTGGGACAAGGAGCCGGACGTGTGCCTTTTCGGAAGCAGGCCCTGCCGAGGACAAGAGCCATGAGATGTTCCTCCTCTGGGCAAGCCCGGGTCCTGAATCCTGTTGTACCTGTGAATAGGCTGCAGGGGGACGGTGAAGACCAGCAACAGCTTTCAGGGCTGCCACCTTCTGTGTGGGACAAGGAGCCGTACGTGTGCCTTTTCGGAAAAAGGCTCTGCCGAAGACGAGAGCCATGAGATGTTCCTCCTCTGGGCAAGCCCGGGTCCCAGATCCTGTTGTGCCTGTGAATAGGCTGCAGGGGGACGGTGAAGACCAGCAACAGCTTTCAGGGCTGCCACCTTCCGTGTGGGACAAGGAGTCGGACGAGTGCCTTTCCGGAATCAGGCTCTGCCGAGGACGAGAGCCATGAGATGTTCCTCCTCTGGGCAAGCCCGGGTCCCAGATCCTGTTGTACCTGTGAATAAGCTGCAGGGGGACGGTGAAGACCAGCAACAGCTTTCCGGGCTGCCACCTTCCGTGTGGGACAAGGAGCCGGACGTGTGCCTTTTCGGAAACAGGCTCTGCCGAGATCGAGAGACTAATCCTGACCCTAACCCTAACCCTAACCCCTAACCCAAACCCTAAGCCCATCCCTAACGACCCTAACCCTAACCCTAACCCTAAGCCCTAACACTAACCCTAATCCTAAACCCTAACCCTAACCCTAACTGTAACCCTAACCCGGACCCTAACTCCTAACGCTAACCCTAAACTTAACCCCTAACCCTAACCGTAACCCTAACCACCTAACCCTAACCCCTAACTCTAACCCTAAACCTAATGGACCCTAACCCTAACCCTAACCCTAACCCCTAACCCTAACCCTAACCCTAACGCCTAACCCTAACCCTAACACCTAACCCTAACCCTAACCCTAATGGCCCTAACCCTAAACCTAACCCTGACCATAACCCTAACCCTAACCTTAACCCCCTAACCCTAACCCTAACCCCTAACCCTAACCCTAATCCTAACCGTAATGGCCCTAACCCTAACCCTAATCCTAACCCCTAACCCTAACCCCTAACCCTAACCCTAACCCTAACCCTAACCGAACCCTAACCCTAACCATAACCCTAACCTTAACCTAACCCTAACCCCTAACCCTAAGCCTAACCCCTAACTGTAAACCTTTTCTGACAATGTGCAGGATGTGTGCCGTTTCCGAAACAGGTTCTGCTGAGGACGAGAGCCATGAGATTTTCCTCCTCTGGGCAAGCCCGTATCCCAGATCCTGTTGTGCCTGTGAATAGGCTGCAGGGGGACGGTGAAGACCAGCAACATCTTTCAGGGCTGCCACCTTCCGTGTGGGACACGGAGCCGGACGTGTCAATTTTCAGAAATAGGCTCTGCCGAGGACGAGAGCCATGAGATGTTCCTCCTCTGGGCAAGCCCGGGTCCTGAATCCTGTTGTACCTGTGAATAGGCTGCAGGGGGACGGTGAAGACCAGCAACAGCTTTCAGGGCTGCCACCTTCCGTGTGGGACAAGGAGCCGGACGTGTGCCTTTTCGGAAATAGGCTCTGCCGAGGACGAGGTCCATGAGATGTTCCTCCTCTGGGCAAGCCCGGGTCCCAGATCCTGTTGTACCTGGGGGACGGTGAAGACCAGCAACACCTTTCAGGGCTGCCACCTTCCGTGTGGGACAAGGAGCCGGACATGTGCCTTTTCGGAATCGGGCTCTGTAGAGGAAGAGAGCCATGAGATGTTCCTCCTCTGGCCATGCCCGGGTCCTGAATCCTGTTGTGCCTGTGAATAGGCTGCAGGGGGACGGTGAAGACCAGCAACAGCTTTCAGGGCTGCCACCTTCCTTGTGGGACAAGGAGCCAAACGTGTGGCTTTCCGGAATCAGGCTCTGCCGAGGACGAGAGCCATGAGATGTTCCTCCTCTGGGCAAGTCCGGGTCCCAGATCCTGTTGTGCCTGTGAATAGGCTGCAGGGGGATGGTGAAGACCAGCAACAGCTTTCTGGACTGTCACCTTCCGTGTGGGACAAGGAGCCGGACGTGTGCCTTTTAGGAAACAGGCTCTGCCGAGATCGAGAGATTAATCCTGACCCTAACCCTAACCCTAACCCCTAACCCTAACCCTAAGCCCATCCCTAACGACCCTAACCCTAACCCTAACCCTAAGCCCTAACACTAACCCTAATCCTAAACCCTAACCCTAACCCTAACTGTAACCCTAACCCGTACCCTATCTCCTAATTCTAACCCTAAACCTAACCCCTAACCCAAACCGTAACCCTAACCACCTAACCCTAACACTCACCCTAACACCTAACCCTAACCCTAACCCTAACCCCTAACCCTAACCCCTAACCCTATCCCTAACCCTAATGGCCCTAACCCTAAACCTAACCCTGACCCTAACCCTAACCCTAAACCTAACCCTAAGCCCCTAACCCTAACCCTAACCCTAAACCCTAACCCTAATGGCCCTAATCCTAACCCTAACCCTAACCCCTAACCCTAACCCTAACCCTAACCCCTAACTGTAAAACTTTTCTGACAAGTTGCAGGATGTGTGCCGTTTCCGAAACAGGTTCTGCTGAGGACGAGAGCCATGAGATGTTCCTCCTCTGGGCAAGCCCGGGTCCCAGATCCTGTTGTGCCTGTGAATAGGCTGCAGGGGGATGGTGAAGACCAGCAACAGCTTTCAGGGCTGCCACCTTCCGTGTGGGACAAGGAGCCGGACGTGTGCCTTTCCGGAATCAGGCTCTGCCGAGGACGAGAGCCATGAGATGTTCCTCCTCTGGGCAAGCCCGGGACCCAGATCCTGTTGTGCCTGTGAATAGGCTGCAGGGGGACGGTGAAGACCAGCAACAGCTTTCAGGGCTGCCACCTTCCGTGTGGGACACGGAGCCGGACGTGTCACTTTTCAGAAATAGGCTCTGCCGAGGACGAGAGCCATGAGATGTTCCTCCTCTGGGCAAGCCCGGGTCCTGAATCCTGTTGTGCCTGTGAATAGGCTGCAGGGGGACGGTGAAGACCAGCAACAGCTTTCTGGGCTGACACCTTCCGTGTGGGACAAGGAGCCGGACGTGTGCCTTTTCGAAAAGAGGCCCTGCCGAGGACGAGAGCCATGAGATGTTCCTCCTCTAGGCAAGCCCGGGTCCCAGATCCTGTTGTACCTGTGACTAGGCTGCAGGGGGACGGTGAAGACCAGCAACAGCTTTCAGGGCTGTCACCTTCCGTGTGGGACAAGGAGCCGGACGTGTGCCTTTTCGGAATCGGGCTCTGCCGAGGAAGAGAGCCATGAGATGTTCCTCCTCTGGGCATGCCCGGGTCCTGAATCCTGTTGTGCCTGTGAATAGGCTGCAGGGGGACGGTGAAGACCAGCAACAACTTTCCGGCCTGCCACCTTCCATGTGCGACAAGGAGACGGATGTGTGCCTTTCCGGAATCAGGCTCTGCCGAGGACGAGAGCCATGAGATGTTCCTCCTCTGGGCAAGCCCGGGTCCCAGATCCTGTTGTGCCTGTGAATAGGCTGCAGGGGGACGGTGAAGACCAGCAACATCCTTCAGGGGTGCCAACTTCCGTGTGGGACAAGGAGCCGGACGTGTGCCTTTTCGGAAACAGGCCCTGCCGAGGACGAGAGACATGAGATGTTCCTCCTCTGGGCAAGCCCGGGTCCCAGATCCTGTTGTGCCTGTGAATAGGCTGCAGGGGGACGGTGAAGACCAGCAACAGCTTTCAGGGCTGCCACCTTCCGTGTGGGACAAGGAGCCGGATGTGTGCCTTTCCGGAATCAGGCTCTGCCGAGGACGAGAGCCATGAGATGTTCCTCCTCTGGGCAAGCCCGGGTCCCAGATCCTGTTGTACCTGTGAATAAGCTGCAGGGGGACGGTGAAGACCAGCAACAGCTTTCAGGGCTGCCACCTTCCGTGTGGGACAAGGAGCCGGATATGTGCCTTTTCGGAAATAGGCTCTGCCGAGTACGAGAGCCATGAGATGTTCCTCCTCTGGGCAAGCCCGGGTCCCAGATCCTGTTGTACCTGTGAATAGGCTGCAGGGGGACGGTGAAGACCAGCAACACCTTTCAGGGCTGCCACCTTCCGTGTGGGACAAGGAGCCGGACATGTGCCTTTTCGGAATCGGGCTCTGTCGAGGAAGAGAGCCATGAGATGTTCCTCCTCTGGCCATGCCCGGGTCCTGAATCCTGTTGTGCCTGTGAATAGGCTGCAGGGGGACGGTGAAGACCAGCAACAGCTTTCAGGGCTGCCACCTTCCTTGTGGGACAAGGAGCCAAACGTGTGCCTTTCCGGAATCAGGCTCTGCCGAGGAAGAGAGCCATGAGATGTTCCTCCTCTGGGCAAGCCCGGGTCCCAGATCCTGTTGTGCCTGTGAATAGGCTGCAGGGGGACGGTGAAGACCAGCAACAGCTTTCTGGGCTGCCACATTCCGTGTGGGACAAGGAGCCGGAAGTGTGCCTTTTCGAAAAGAGGCCCTGCCGAGGACGAGAGCCATGAGATGTTCCTCCTCTGGGCAAGCCCGGGTCCCAGATCCTGTTGTACCTGTGAATAGGCTGCAGGGGGATGGTGAAGACCAGCAACAGCTTTCAGGGCTGCCACCTTCCGTGTGGGACAAGGAGCCGGACGTGTGCCTTTTCGGAAGCAGGCCCTGCCGAGGACAAGAGCCATGAGATGTTCCTCCTCTGGGCAAGCCCGGGTCCTGAATCCTGTTGTACCTGTGAATAGGCTGCAGGGGGACGGTGAAGACCAGCAACAGCTTTCAGGGCTGCCACCTTCCGTGTGGGACAAGGAGTCGGACGAGTGCCTTTCCGGAATCAGGCTCTGCCGAGGACGAGAGCCATGAGATGTTCCTCCTCTGGGCAAGCCCGGGTCCCAGATCCTGTTGTACCTGTGAATAAGCTGCAGGGGGACGGTGAAGACCAGCAACAGCTTTCCGGGCTGCCACCTTCCGTGTGGGACAAGGAGCCGGACGTGTGCCTTTTCGGAAACAGGCTCTGCCGAGGACGAGAGCCATGAGATGTTCCTCCTCTGGGCAAGCCCGGGTCCCAGATCCTGTTGTACCTGTGAATAAGCTGCAGGGGGACGGTGAAGACCAGCAACAGCTTTCCGGGCTGCCACCTTCCGTGTGGGACAAGGAGCCGGACGTGTGCCTTTTCGGAAACAGGCTCTGCCGAGATCGAGAGACTAATCCTGACCCTAACCCTAACCCTAACCCCTAACCCAAACCCTAAGCCCATCCCTAACGACCCTAACCCTAACCCTAACCCTAAGCCCTAACACTAACCCTAATCCTAAACCCTAACCCTAACCCTAACTGTAACCCTAACCCGGACCCTAACTCCTAACGCTAACCCTAAACTTAACCCCTAACCCTAACCGTAACCCTAACCACCTAACCCTAACCCCTAACTCTAACCCTAAACCTAATGGACCCTAACCCTAACCCTAACCCTAACCCCTAACCCTAACCCTAACCCTAACGCCTAACCCTAACCCTAACACCTAACCCTAACCCTAACCCTAATGGCCCTAACCCTAAACCTAACCCTGACCATAACCCTAACCCTAACCTTAACCCCCTAACCCTAACCCTAACCCCTAACCCTAACCCTAATCCTAACCGTAATGGCCCTAACCCTAACCCTAATCCTAACCCCTAACCCTAACCCCTAACCCTAACCCTAACCCTAACCCTAACCGAACCCTAACCCTAACCCTAACCCTAACCTTAACCTAACCCTAACCCCTAACCCTAACCCTAACCCCTAACTGTAAACCTTTTCTGACAATGTGCAGGATGTGTGCCGTTTCCGAAACAGGTTCTGCTGAGGACGAGAGCCATGAGATTTTCCTCCTCTGGGCAAGCCCGTATCCCAGATCCTGTTGTGCCTGTGAATAGGCTGCAGGGGGACGGTGAAGACCAGCAACATCTTTCAGGGCTGCCACCTTCCGTGTGGGACACGGAGCCGGACGTGTCAATTTTCAGAAATAGGCTCTGCCGAGGACGAGAGCCATGAGATGTTCCTCCTCTGGGCAAGCCCGGGTCCTGAATCCTGTTGTACCTGTGAATAGGCTGCAGGGGGACGGTGAAGACCAGCAACAGCTTTCAGGGCTGCCACCTTCCGTGTGGGACAAGGAGCCGGACGTGTGCCTTTTCGGAAATAGGCTCTGCCGAGGACGAGGTCCATGAGATGTTCCTCCTCTGGGCAAGCCCGGGTCCCAGATCCTGTTGTACCTGGGGGACGGTGAAGACCAGCAACACCTTTCAGGGCTGCCACCTTCCGTGTGGGACAAGGAGCCGGACATGTGCCTTTTCGGAATCGGGCTCTGTAGAGGAAGAGAGCCATGAGATGTTCCTCCTCTGGCCATGCCCGGGTCCTGAATCCTGTTGTGCCTGTGAATAGGCTGCAGGGGGACGGTGAAGACCAGCAACAGCTTTCAGGGCTGCCACCTTCCTTGTGGGACAAGGAGCCAAACGTGTGGCTTTCCGGAATCAGGCTCTGCCGAGGACGAGAGCCATGAGATGTTCCTCCTCTGGGCAAGTCCGGGTCCCAGATCCTGTTGTGCCTGTGAATAGGCTGCAGGGGGATGGTGAAGACCAGCAACAGCTTTCTGGACTGTGACCTTCCGTGTGGGACAAGGAGCCGGACGTGTGCCTTTTCGGAAACAGGCTCTGCCGAGATCGAGAGATTAATCCTGACCCTAACCCTAACCCTAACCCCTAACCCTAACCCTAAGCCCATCCCTAACGACCCTAACCCTAACCCTAACCCTAAGCCCTAACACTAACCCTAATCCTAAACCCTAACCCTAACCCTAACTGTAACCCTAACCCGTACCCTATCTCCTAATTCTAACCCTAAACCTAACCCCTAACCCTAACCGTAACCCTAACCACCTAACCCTAACACTCACCCTAACACCTAACCCTAACCCTAACCCTAACCCCTAACCCTAACCCCTAACCCTATCCCTAACCCTAATGGCCCTAACCCTAAACCTAACCCTGACCCTAACCCTAACCCTAAACCTAACCCTAAGCCCCTAACCCTAACCCTAACCCTAAACCCTAACCCTAATGGCCCTAATCCTAACCCTAACCCTAACCCCTAACCCTAACCCTAACCCTAACCCCTAACTGTAAAACTTTTCTGACAAGTTGCAGGATGTGTGCCGTTTCCGAAACAGGTTCTGCTGAGGACGAGAGCCATGAGATGTTCCTCCTCTGGGCAAGCCCGGGTCCCAGATCCTGTTGTGCCTGTGAATAGGCTGCAGGGGGATGGTGAAGACCAGCAACAGCTTTCAGGGCTGCCACCTTCCGTGTGGGACAAGGAGCCGGACGTGTGCCTTTCCGGAATCAGGCTCTGCCGAGGACGAGAGCCATGAGATGTTCCTCCTCTGGGCAAGCCCGGGACCCAGATCCTGTTGTGCCTGTGAATAGGCTGCAGGGGGACGGTGAAGACCAGCAACAGCTTTCAGGGCTGCCACCTTCCGTGTGGGACACGGAGCCGGACGTGTCACTTTTCAGAAATAGGCTCTGCCGAGGACGAGAGCCATGAGATGTTCCTCCTCTGGGCAAGCCCGGGTCCTGAATCCTGTTGTGCCTGTGAATAGGCTGCAGGGGGACGGTGAAGACCAGCAACAGCTTTCTGGGCTGCCACCTTCCGTGTGGGACAAGGAGCCGGAAGTGTGCCTTTTCGAAAAGAGGCCCTGCCGAGGACGAGAGCCATGAGATGTTCCTCCTCTAGGCAAGCCCGGGTCCCAGATCCTGTTGTACCTGTGAATAGGCTGCAGGGGGACGGTGAAGACCAGCAACAGCTTTCAGGGCTGTCACCTTCCGTGTGGGACAAGGAGCCGGACGTGTGCCTTTTCGGAATCGGGCTCTGCCGAGGAAGAGAGCCATGAGATGTTCCTCCTCTGGGCATGCCCGGGTCCTGAATCCTGTTGTGCCTGTGAATAGGCTGCAGGGGGACGGTGAAGACCAGCAACAACTTTCCGGCCTGCCACCTTCCATGTGCGACAAGGAGACGGATGTGTGCCTTTCCGGAATCAGGCTCTGCCGAGGACGAGAGCCATGAGATGTTCCTCCTCTGGGCAAGCCCGGGTCCCAGATCCTGTTGTGCCTGTGAATAGGCTGCAGGGGGACGGTGAAGACCAGCAACATCCTTCAGGGGTGCCAACTTCCGTGTGGGACAAGGAGCCGGACGTGTGCCTTTTCGGAAACAGGCCCTGCCGAGGACGAGAGACATGAGATGTTCCTCCTCTGGGCAAGCCCGGGTCCCAGATCCTGTTGTGCCTGTGAATAGGCTGCAGGGGGACGGTGAAGACCAGCAACAGCTTTCAGGGCTGCCACCTTCCGTGTGGGACAAGGAGCCGGATGTGTGCCTTTCCGGAATCAGGCTCTGCCGAGGACGAGAGCCATGAGATGTTCCTCCTCTGGGCAAGCCCGGGTCCCAGATCCTGTTGTACCTGTGAATAAGCTGCAGGGGGACGGTGAAGACCAGCAACAGCTTTCAGGGCTGCCACCTTCCGTGTGGGACAAGGAGCCGGATATGTGCCTTTTCGGAAATAGGCTCTGCCGAGTACGAGAGCCATGAGATGTTCCTCCTCTGGGCAAGCCCGGGTCCCAGATCCTGTTGTACCTGTGAATAGGCTGCAGGGGGACGGTGAAGACCAGCAACACCTTTCAGGGCTGCCACCTTCCGTGTGGGACAAGGAGCCGGACATGTGCCTTTTCGGAATCGGGCTCTGTCGAGGAAGAGAGCCATGAGATGTTCCTCCTCTGGCCATGCCCGGGTCCTGAATCCTGTTGTGCCTGTGAATAGGCTGCAGGGGGACGGTGAAGACCA
>NW_026061013.1:140000-147500 GCF_929443795.1 Astur gentilis
TGAGGACGAGAGCCATGAGATTTTCCTCCTCTGGGCAAGCCCGTATCCCAGATCCTGTTGTGCCTGTGAATAGGCTGCAGGGGGACGGTGAAGACCAGCAACAGCATTCAGGGCTGCCACCTTCCGTGTTGGAAAAGGAGCCGGACGTGTGTCTTTTCGGAAACAGGCCCTGCCGAGGATGAGAGCCATGAGATGTTCCTCCTCTGGGCAAGCCCGGGTCCCAGATCCTGTTGTGCCTGTGAATAGGCTGCTGGGGGAAGGTGAAGCCCAGCAACAGCTTTCAGGGCTGCCACCTTCCGTGTGGGACAAGGAGCCGGACATGTGCCTTTTCGGAAACAGGCTCTGCCGAGATCGAGAGACTAATCCTGACCCTAACCCTAACCCTAACCCCTAACCCTAACCTTAAGCCCATCCCTAACGACCCTAACCCTAACCCTAACCCTAAGCCCTAACACTAACCCTAATCCTAAACCCTAACCCTAACCCTAACTGTAACCCAAACCCGGACCCTAACTCCTAACTCTAACTCTAAACCTAACCCCTAACCCTAACCGTAACGCTAACCACCTAACCCTAACCCTAACCCTAACCCTAACCCTAATGGCCCTAACCCTAACCCTAACCCTGACCCTAACCCTAACCCTAACCCTAACACCTAACCCTAACCCTAACCCTAATGGCCCTAACCCTAACCCTAACCCTGACCCTAACCCTAACCCTAACCCTAACACCTAACCCTAACCCTAACCCTAACCGAACCCTAACCCTAACCCTAACCCTAACCCTAACCCTAACCTAACCCTAACCCCTAACCCTAAGCCTAACCCCTAACTATAAACCTTTTCTGACAATGTGCAGGATGTGTGCCGTTTCCGAAACAGTTTCTGCTGAGGACGAGAGCCATGAGATTTTCCTCCTCTGGGCAAGCCCGTATCCCAGATCCTGTTGTGCCTGTGAATAGGCTGCAGGGGGACGGTGAAGACCAGCAACAGCTTTCAGGGCTGCCACCTTCCGTGTGGGACAAGGAGCCGGACGTGTGCCTTTTCGGAAACAGGCTCTGCCGAGATCGAGAGACTAATCCTGACCCTAACCCTAACCCTAACCCCTAACCCTAACCCTAAGCACATCCCTAACGACCCTAACCCTAACCCTAACCCTAAGCCCTAACACTAACGCTAATCCTAAACCCTAACCCTAACCCTAACTGTAACCCTAACCCGTACCCTAACTCCTATCTCTAACCCTAAACCTAACCCCTAACCCTAACCGTAACCCTAACAACCTAACCCTAACCCCTAACTCTAACCCTAACCCTAATGGACCCTAACCCTAACCCTAACCCTAACCCCTAACCCTAACCCTAACCCTAACGCCTAACCCTAACCCTAACACCTAACCCTAACCCTAACCCTAATGGCCCTAACCCTAAACCTAACCCTGACCATAACCCTAACCCTAACCTTAACCCCTTAACCCTAACCCTAACCCTAACCCCTAACCCTAACCCTAAACCGTAACCCTAACTCTAACCCTAACCCTAATGGCCCTAACCCTAACCCTAACCCTGACCCTAACCCTAACCCTAACCCTAACCCCTAACCCTAACCCTAACCCTAACAGAACCCTAACCCTAACCCTAACCCTAACCCTAACCCTAACCCTAACCCCTAACCCTAAGCCTAACCCCTAACTGTAAACCTTTTCTGACAATGTGCAGGATGTGTGCCGTTTCCGAAACAGTTTCTGCTGAGGACGAGAGCCATGAGATTTTCCTCCTCTGGGCAAGCCCGTATCCCAGATCCTGTTGTGCCTGTGAATAGGCTGCAGGGGGACGGTGAAGACCAGCAACAGCATTCAGGGCTGCCACCTTCCGTGTTGGAAAAGGAGCCGGACGTGTGACTTTTCGGAAACAGGCCCTGCCGAGGATGAGAGCCATGAGATGTTCCTCCTCTGGGCAAGCCCGGGTCCCAGATCCTGTTGTGCCTGTGAATAGGCTGCTGGGGGACGGTGAAGCCCAGCAACAGCTTTCAGGGCTGCCACCTTCCGTGTGGGACAAGGAGCCGGACGTGTGCCTTCTCGGAAACAGGCTCTGCCGAGGACGAGAGCAATGAGATGTTCCTCCTCTGGGCAAGCCCCGGTCCCAAATCCTGTTGTACCTGTGAATAAGCTGCAGGAGGACGGTGAAGACCAGCAACAGCTTTCAGGGCTGCCACCTTCCGTGTGGGACAAGGAGCCGGACGTGTGCCTTTTCGGAAACAGGCTCTGCCGAGATCGAGAGACTAATCCTGACCCTAACCCTAACCCTAACCCATAACCCTAACCCTAAGCCCATCCCTAACGACCCTAACCGTAACCCTAACCCTAAGCCCTAACACTAACCCTAATCCTAAACCCTAACCCTAACCCTAACTGTAACCCAAACCCGGACCCTAACTCCTAACTCTAACTCTAAACCTAACCCCTAACCCTAACCGTAACGCTAACCACCTAACCCTAACCCCTAACTCTATCCCTAACCCTAATGGACCCTAAACCCTAACCCTAACCCTAAACCCTAACCCTAACCCTAACCCTAACCCTAATGGCCCTAACCCTAACCCTAACCCTGACCCTAACCCTAACCCTAACCCTAACACCTAACCCTAACCCTAACCCTAATGGCCCTAACCCTAACCCTAACCCTGACCCTAACCCTAACCCTAACCCTAACACCTAACCCTAACCCTAACCCTAACCGAACCCTAACCCTAACCCTAACCCTAACCCTAACCCTAACCTAACCCTAACCCCTAACCCTAAGCCTAACCCCTAACTGTAAACCTTTTCTGACAATGTGCAGGATGTGTGCCGTTTCCGAAACAGTTTCTGCTGAGGACGAGAGCCATTAGATTTTCCTCCTCTGGGCAAGCCCGTATCCCAGATCCTGTTGTGCCTGTGAATAGGCTGCAGGGGGACGGTGAAGACCAGCAACACCTTTCAGGGCTGCCACCTTCCGTGTGGGACAAGGAGCCGGACATGTGCCTTTTCGAAATCGGGCTCTGTCGAGGAAGAGAGCCATGAGATGTTCCTCCTCTGGCCATGCCCGGGTCCTGAATCCTGTTGTGCCTGTGAATAGGCTGCAGGGGGACGGTGAAGACCAGCAACAGCTTTCAGGGCTGCCACCTTCCTTGTGGGACAAGGAGCCAAACGTGTGCCTTTCCGGAATCAGGCTCTGCCGAGGACGAGAGCCATGAGATGTTCCTCCTCTGGGCAAGCCCGGGTCCCAGATCCTGTTGTGCCTGTGAATAGGCTGCAGGGGGACGGTGAAGACCAGCAACAGCTTTCTGGGCTGCCACATTCCGTGTGGGACAAGGAGCCGGAAGTGTGCCTTTTCGAAAAGAGGCCCTGCCGAGGACGAGAGCCATGAGATGTTCCTCCTCTGGGCAAGCCCGGGTCCCAGATCCTGTTGTACCTGTGAATAGGCTGCAGGGGGATGGTGAAGACCAGCAACAGCTTTCAGGGCTGCCACCTTCTGTGTGGGACAAGGAGCCGTACGTGTGCCTTTTCGGAAAAAGGCTCTGCCGAAGACGAGAGCCATGAGATGTTCCTCCTCTGGGCAAGCCCGGGTCCCAGATCCTGTTGTGCCTGTGAATAGGCTGCAGGGGGACGGTGAAGACCAGCAACAGCTTTCAGGGCTGCCACCTTCCGTGTGGGACAAGGAGTCGGACGAGTGCCTTTCCGGAATCAGGCTCTGCCGAGGACGAGAGCCATGAGATGTTCCTCCTCTGGGCAAGCCCGGGTCCCAGATCCTGTTGTACCTGTGAATAAGCTGCAGGGGGACGGTGAAGACCAGCAACAGCTTTCCGGGCTGCCACCTTCCGTGTGGGACAAGGAGCCGGACGTGTGCCTTTTCGGAAACAGGCTCTGCCGAGATCGAGAGACTAATCCTGACCCTAACCCTAACCCTAACCCCTAACCCAAACCCTAAGCCCATCCCTAACGACCCTAACCCTAACCCTAACCCTAAGCCCTAACACTAACCCTAATCCTAAACCCTAACCCTAACCCTAACTGTAACCCTAACCCGGACCCTAACTCCTAACGCTAACCCTAAACCTAACCCCTAACCCTAACCGTAACCCTAACCACCTAACCCTAACCCCTAACTCTAACCCTAAACCTAATGGACCCTAACCCTAACCCTAACCCTAACCCCTAACCCTAACCCTAACCCTAACGCCTAACCCTAACCCTAACACCTAACCCTAACCCTAACCCTAATGGCCCTAACCCTAAACCTAACCCTGACCATAACCCTAACCCTAACCTTAACCCCCTAACCCTAACCCTAACCCCTAACCCTAACCCTAATCCTAACCGTAATGGCCCTAACCCTAACCCTAATCCTAACCCCTAACCCTAACCCCTAACCCTAACCCTAACCCTAACCCTAACCGAACCCTAACCCTAACCCTAACCCTAACCTTAACCTAACCCTAACCCCTAACCCTAAGCCTAACCCCTAACTGTAAACCTTTTCTGACAATGTGCAGGATGTGTGCCGTTTCCGAAACAGGTTCTGCTGAGGACGAGAGCCATGAGATTTTCCTCCTCTGGGCAAGCCCGTATCCCAGATCCTGTTGTGCCTGTGAATAGGCTGCAGGGGGACGGTGAAGACCAGCAACAGCTTTCAGGGCTACCACCTTCCGTGTTGGAAAAGGAGCCGGACGTGTGTCTTTTCGGAAACAGGCCCTGCCGAGGATGAGAGCCATGAGATGTTCCTCCTCTGGGCAAGCCCGCATCGTGAATCCTGTTGTGCCTGTGAATAGGCTGCAGGGGGACGGTGAAGACCAGCAACAGCTTTCAGGGCTGCCACCTTCCGTGTGGGACAATGAGCCGAACGTGTGCCTTTCCGGAATCAGGCTCTGCCGAGGACGAGAGCCATGAGATGTTCCTCCTCTGGGCAAGCCCGGGTCCCAGATCCTGTTGTGCCTGTGAATAGGCTGCAGGGGGACGGTGAAGACCAGCAACAGCTTTCAGGGCTGCCACCTTCCGTGTGGGACAAGGAGCCGGACGTGTGCCTTTTCGGAAAGAGGCCCTGCCGAGGACGAGAGCCATGAGATGTTCCTCCTCTGGGCAAGCCCGAGTCCCAGATCCTGTTGTGCCTGTGAATAGGCTGCTGGGGGACGGTGAAGCCCAGCAACAGCTTTCAGGGCTGCCACCTTCCGTGTGGGACAAGGAGCCGGACGTGTGCCTTCTCGGAAACAGGCTCTGCCGAGGACGAGAGCAATGAGATGTTTCTCCTCTGGGCAAGCCCCGGTCCCAGATCCTGTTGTACCTGTGAATAAGCTGCAGGAGGACGGTAAAGACCAGCAAGAGCTTTCAGGGCTGCCACCTTCCGTGTGGGACAAGGAGCCGGACGTGTGCCTTTTCGGAAACAGGCTCTGCCGAGATCGAGAGACTAATCCTGACCCTAACCCTAACCCTAACCCCTAACCCTAACCCTAAGCCCATCCCTAACGACCCTAACCCTAACCCTAACCCTAAGCCCTAACACTAACCCTAATCCTAAACCCTAACCCTAACCCTAACTGTAACCCAAACCCGGACCCTAACTCCTAACTCTAACTCTAAACCTAACCCCTAACCCTAACCGTAACGCTAACCACCTAACCCTAACCCCTAACTCTAACCCTAACCCTAATGGACCCTAACCCTAACCCTAACCCTAACCCCTAACCCTAACCCTAACCCTAACGCCTAACCCTAACCCTAACACCTAACCCTAACCCTATCCCTAATGGCACTAACCCTAAACCTAACCCTGACCATAACCCTAACCCTAACCTTAACCCCCTAACCCTAACCCTAACCCTAACCGTAATGGCCCTAACCCTAACCCTAACCCTGACCCTAACCCTAACCCTAACCCTAACACCTAACCCTAACCCTAACCCTAATGGCCCTAACCCTAACCCTAACCCTGACCCTAACCCTAACCCTAACCCTAAGCCCTAACACTAACCCTAATCCTAAACCCTAACCCTAACCCTAACTGTAACCCAAACCCGGACCCTAACTCCTAACTCTAACTCTAAACCTAACCCCTAACCCTAACCGTAACGCTAACCACCTAACCCTAACCCCTAACTCTAACCCTAACCCTAATGGACCCTAACCCTAACCCTAACCCTAACCCCTAACCCTAACCCTAACCCTAACGCCTAACCCTAACCCTAACACCTAACCCTAACCCTATCCCTAATGGCACTAACCCTAAACCTAACCCTGACCATAACCCTAACCCTAACCTTAACCCCCTAACCCTAACCCTAACCCTAACCGTAATGGCCCTAACCCTAACCCTAACCCTGACCCTAACCCTAACCCTAACCCTAACACCTAACCCTAACCCTAACCCTAATGGCCCTAACCCTAACCCTAACCCTGACCCTAACCCTAACCCTAACCCTAACACCTAACCCTAACCCTAACCCTAACCGAACCCTAACCCTAACCCTAACCCTAACCCTAACCCTAACCTAACCCTAACCCCTAACCCTAAGCCTAACCCCTAAGTGTAAACCTTTTCTGACAATGTGCAGGATGTGTGCAGTTTCCGAAACAGTTTCTGCTGAGGACGAGAGCCATGAGATTTTCCTCCTCTGGGCAAGCCCGTATCCCAGATCCTGTTGTGCCTGTGAATAGGCTGCAGGGGGACGGTGAAGACCAGCAACAGCTTTCAGGGCTGCCACCTTCCGTGTGGGACAAGGAGCCGGACGTGTGCCTTTTCGGAAAGAGGCCCTGCCGAGGACGAGAGACATGAGATGTTCCTCCTCTGGGCAAGCCCGGGTCCCAGATCCTGTTGTGCCTGTGAATAGGCTGCAGGGGGACGGTGAAGACCAGCAACAGCTTTCAGGGCTGCCACCTTCCGTGTGGGACAAGGAGCCGGACGTGTGCCTTTTCGGAAACAGGCTCTGCCGAGATCGAGAGACTAATCCTGACCCTAACCCTAACCCTAACCCCTAACCCTAACCCTAAGCACATCCCTAACGACCCTAACCCTAACCCTAACCCTAAGCCCTAACACTAACCCTAATCCTAAACCCTAACCCTAACCCTAACTGTAACCCTAACCCGTACCCTAACTCCTATCTCTAACCCTAAACCTAACCCCTAACCCTAACCGTAACCCTAACAACCTAACCCTAACCCCTAACTCTAACCCTAACCCTAATGGACCCTAACCCTAACCCTAACCCTAACCCCTAACCCTAACCCTAACCCTAACGCCTAACCCTAACCCTAACACCTAACCCTAACCCTATCCCTAATGGCACTAACCCTAAACCTAACCCTGACCATAACCCTAACCCTAACCTTAACCCCCTAACCCTAACCCTAACCCTAACCGTAATGGCCCTAACCCTAACCCTAACCCTGACCCTAACCCTAACCCTAACCCTAACACCTAACCCTAACCCTAACCCTAATGGCCCTAACCCTAACCCTAACCCTGAC
>NW_026061013.1:152500-155000 GCF_929443795.1 Astur gentilis
ACGAGAGCCATGAGATTTTCCTCCTCTGGGCAAGCCCGTATCCCAGATCCTGTTGTGCCTGTGAATAGGCTGCAGGGGGACGGTGAAGACCAGCAACAGCTTTCAGGGCTGCCAACTTCCGTGTTGGAAAAGGAGCCGGACGTGTGTCTTTTCGGAAACAGGCCCTGCCGAGGATGAGAGCCATGAGATGTTCCTCCTCTGGGCACGCCCGCATCGTGAATCCTGTTGTGCCTGTGAATAGGCTGCAGGGGGACGGTGAAGACCAGCAACAGCTTTCAGGGCTGCCACCTTCCGTGTGGGACAATGAGCCGAACGTGTGCCTTTCCGGAATCAGGCTCTGCCGAGGACGAGAGCCATGAGATGTTCCTCCTCTGGGCAAGCCCGGGTCCCAGATCCTGTTGTGCCTGTGAATAGGCTGCAGGGGGACTGTGAAGACCAGCAACAGCTTTCAGGGCTGCCACCTTCCGTGTGTGACAAGGAGCCGGACGTGTGCCTTTTCGGAAAGAGGCCCTGCCGAGGACAAGAGACATGAGATGTTCCTCCTCTGGGCAAGCCCGGGTCCCAGATCCTGTTGTGCCTGTGAATAGGCTGCAGGGGGACGGTGAAGACCAGCAACAGCTTTCAGGGCTGCCACCTTCCGTGTGGGACAAGGAGCCGGACGTGTGCCTTTTCGGAAACAGGCTCTGCCGAGATCGAGAGACTAATCCTGACCCTAACCCTAACCCTAACCCCTAACCCTAACCCTAAGCACATCCCTAACGACCCTAACCCTAACCCTAACCCTAAGCCCTAACACTAACCCTAATCCTAAACCCTAACCCTAACCCTAACTGTAACCCTAACCCGTACCCTAACTCCTATCTCTAACCCTAAACCTAACCCCTAACCCTAACCGTAACCCTAACAACCGAACCCTAACCCCTAACTCTAACCCTAACCCTAATGGACCCTAACCCTAACCCTAACCCTAACCCCTAACACTAACCCTAACCCTAACGCCTAACCCTAACCCTAACACCTAACCCTAACCCTAACCCTAATGGCCCTAACCCTAAACCTAACCCTGACCATAACCCTAACCCTAACCTTAACCCCTTAACCCTAACCCTAACCCTAACCCCTAACCCTAACCCTAAACCGTAACCCTAACTCTAACCCTAACCCTAATGGCCCTAACCCTAACCCTAACCCTGACCCTAACCCTAACCCTAACCCTAACCCCTAACCCTAACCCTAACCCTAACCCTAACCCCTAACACTAACCCTAACCCTAACGCCTAACCCTAACCCTAACACCTAACCCTAACCCTAACCCTAATGGCCCTAACCCTAAACCTAACACTGACCATAACCCTAACCCTAACCTTAACCCCTTTACCCTAACCCTAACCCTAACCCCTAACCCTAACCCTAAACCGTAACCCTAACTCTAACCCTAACCCTAATGGCCCTAACCCTAACCCTAACCCTGACCCTAACCCTAACCCTAACCCTAACCCCTAACCCTAACCCTAACCCTAACAGAACCCTAACCCTAACCCTAACCCTAACCCTAACCTAACCCTAACCCCTAACCCTAAGCCTAACCCCTAACTGTAAACCTTTTCTGACAATGTGCAGGATGTGTGCCGTTTCCGAAACAGGTTCTGCTGAGGACGAGAGCCATGAGATTTTCCTCCTCTGGGCAAGCCCGTATCCCAGATCCTGTTGTGCCTGTGAATAGGCTGCAGGGGGACGGTGAAGACCAGCAACAGCTTTCCGGCCTGCCACCTTCCGTGTGGGACAAGGAGCCGGACGTGTGCCTTCTCGGAAACAGGCTCTGCCGAGGACGAGAGCCATGAGATGTTCCTCCTCTGGGCAAGCCCGGGTCCTGAATACTGTCATACCTGTGAATAGGCTGCAGGGGGACGGTGAAGACCAGCAACATCCTTCAGGGGTGCCAACTTCCGTGTGGGACAAGGAGCCGGACGTGTGCCTTTTCGGAATCGGGCTCTGCCGAGGAAGAGAGACTAATCCTGACCCTAACCCTAACCCTAACCCCTAACTCTAACCCTAACCCTAATGGACCCTAACCCTAACCCTAACCCCTAACCATAACCCTAACCCTAACCCTAACCCTAATGGCCCTAACCCTAACCCTAACCCTGACCCTAACCCTAACCCTAACACTAACACCTAACCCTAACCCTAACCCTAACAGAACCCTAACCCTAACCCTAACCCTAACCCTAACCTAACCCTAACCCCTAACCCTAAGCCTAACCCCTAACTGTAAACCTTTTCTGACAATGTGCAGGATGTGTGCCGTTTCCGAAACAGGTTCTGCTGAGGACGAGAGCCATGAGATTTTCCTCCTCTGGGCAAGCCCGTATCCCAGATCCTGTTGTGCCTGTGAATAGGCTGCAGGGGGACGGTGAAGACCAGCAACAGCATTCAGGGCTGCCACCTTCCGTGTTGGAAAAGGAGCCGGACGTGTGTCTTTTCGGAAACAGGCCCTGCC
>NW_026061013.1:160000-165000 GCF_929443795.1 Astur gentilis
CCTAACCCCTAACCCTAACCCTAACCCTAACAGAACCCTAACCCTAACCCTAACCCTAACCCTAACCTAACCCTAACCCCTAACCCTAAGCCTAACCCCTAACTGTAAACCTTTTCTGACAATGTGCAGGATGTGTGCCGTTTCCGAAACAGTTTCTGCTGAGGACGAGAGCCATGAGATTTTCCTCCTCTGGGCAAGCCCGTATCCCAGATCCTGTTGTGCCTGTGAATAGGCTGCAGGGGGACGGTGAAGACCAGCAACAGCATTCAGGGCTGCCACCTTCCGTGTTGGAAAAGGAGCCGGACGTGTGTCTTTTCGGAAACAGGCCCTGCCGAGGATGAGAGCCATGAGATGTTCCTCCTCTGGGCAAGCCCGGGTCCCAGATCCTGTTGTGCCTGTGAATAGGCTGCTGGGGGACGGTGAAGCCCAGCAACAGCTTTCAGGGCTGCCACCTTCCGTGTGGGACAAGGAGCCGGACATGTGCCTTTTCGGAAACAGGCTCTGCCGAGATCGAGAGACTAATCCTGACCCTAAACCTAACCCTAACCCCTAACTCTAACCCTAAGCCCATCCCTAACGACCCTAACCCTAACCCTAACCCTAACCCCTAACACTAACCCTAATCCTAAACCCTAACCCTAACCCTAACTGTAACCCAAACCCGGACCCTAACTCCTAACTCTAACTCTAAACCTAACCCCTAACCCTAACCGTAACGCTAACCACCTAACCCTAACCCCTAACTCTAACCCTAACCCTAATGGACCCTAACGCCTAACCCTAACCCTAACACCTAACCCTAACCCTATCCCTAATGGCACTAACCCTAAACCTAACCCTGACCATAACCCTAACCCTAACCTTAACCCCCTAACCCTAACCCTAACCCTAAACCCTAACCCTAACCCTAAACCCTAACCCTAACCCTAACCCTAACCCTAATGGTCCTAACCCTAACCCTAACCCTGACCCTAACCCTAACCCTAACCCTAACACCTAACCCTAACCCTAACCCTAATGGCCCTAACCCTAACCCTAACCCTGACCCTAACCCTAACCCTAACCCTAACACCTAACCCTAACCCTAACCCTAACCGAACCCTAACCCTAACCCTAACCCTAACCCTAACCCTAACCTAACCCTAACCCCTAACCCTAAGCCTAACCCCTAACTGTAAACCTTTTCTGACAATGTGCAGGATGTGTGCCGTTTCCGAAACAGTTTCTGCTGAGGACGAGAGCCATGAGATTTTCCTCCTCTGGGCAAGCCCGGGTCCCAGATCCTGTTGTGCCTGTGAATAGGCTGCTGGGGGACGGTGAAGACCAGCAACAGCTTTCAGGGCTGCCACCTTCCGTGTGGGACAAGGAGCCGGACGTGTGCCTTCTCGGAAACAGGCTCTGCCGAGGACGAGAGCAATGAGATGTTCCTCCTCTGGGCAAGCCCCGGTCCCAAATCCTGTTGTACCTGTGAATAAGCTGCAGGAGGACGGTGAAGACCAGCAACAGCTTTCAGGGCTGCCACCTTCCGTGTGGGACAATGAGCCGAACGTGTGTCTTTCCGGAATCAGGCTCTGCCGAGGACGAGAGCCATGAGATGTTCCTCCTCTGGGCAAGCCCGGGTCCCAGATCCTGTTGTGCCTGTGAATAGGCTGCAGGGGGACGGTGAAGACCAGCAACAGCTTTCAGGGCTGCCACCTTCCGTGTGTGACAAGGAGCCGGACGTGTGCCTTTTCGGAAAGAGGCCCTGCCGAGGACGAGAGACATGAGATGTTCCTCCTCTGGGCAAGCCCGGGTCCCAGATCCTGTTGTGCCTGTGAATAGGCTGCAGGGGGACGGTGAAGACCAGCAACAGCTTTCAGGGCTGCCACCTTCCGTGTGGGACAATGAGCCGGACGTGTGCCTTTTCGGAAACAGGCTCTGCCGAGATCGAGAGACTAATCCTGACCCTAACCCTAACCCTAACCCCTAACCCTAACCCTAAGCACATCCCTAACGACCCTAACCCTAACCCTAACCCTAAGCCCTAACACTAACCCTAATCCTAAACCCTAACCCTAACCCTAACTGTAACCCTAACCCGTACCCTAACTCCTA
Source organism: Astur gentilis (assembly GCF_929443795.1). Classification (NCBI taxonomy): domain Eukaryota; kingdom Metazoa; phylum Chordata; class Aves; order Accipitriformes; family Accipitridae; genus Astur; species Astur gentilis. The sequence goes on from NW_026061013.1 coordinate 162,095, forward strand.
TCTCTAACCCTAAACCTAACCCCTAACCCTAACCGTAACCCTAACAACCTAACCCTAACCCCTAACTCTAACCCTAACCCTAATGGACCCTAACCCTAACCCTAACCCTAACCCCTAACCCTAACCCTAACCCTAACGCCTAACCCTAACCCTAACACCTAACCCTAACCCTAACCCTAATGGCCCTAACCCTAAACCTAACCCTGACCATAACCCTAACCCTAACCTTAACCCCTTAACCCTAACCCTAACCCTAACCCCTAACCCTAACCCTAAACCGTAACCCTAACTCTAACCCTAACCCTAATGGCCCTAACCCTAACCCTAACCCTGACCCTAACCCTAACCCTAACCCTAACCCCTAACCCTAACCCTAACCCTAACAGAACCCTAACCCTAACCCTAACCCTAACCCTAACCTAACCCTAACCCCTAACCCTAAGCCTAACCCCTAACTGTAAACCTTTTCTGACAATGTGCAGGATGTGTGCCGTTTCCGAAACAGTTTCTGCTGAGGACGAGAGCCATGAGATTTTCCTCCTCTGGGCAAGCCCGTATCCCAGATCCTGTTGTGCCTGTGAATAGGCTGCAGGGGGACGGTGAAGACCAGCAACAGCATTCAGGGCTGCCACCTTCCGTGTTGGAAAAGGAGCCGGACGTGTGTCTTTTCGGAAACAGGCCCTGCCGAGGATGAGAGCCATGAGATGTTCCTCCTCTGGGCAAGCCCGGGTCCCAGATCCTGTTGTGCCTGTGAATAGGCTGCTGGGGGACGGTGAAGCCCAGCAACAGCTTTCAGGGCTGCCACCTTCCGTGTGGGACAAGGAGCCGGACATGTGCCTTTTCGGAAACAGGCTCTGCCGAGATCGAGAGACTAATCCTGACCCTAACCCTAACCCTAACCCCTAACTCTAACCCTAAGCCCATCCCTAACGACCCTAACCCTAACCCTAACCCTAAGCCCTAACACTAACCCTAATCCTAAACCCTAACCCTAACCCTAACTGTAACCCAAACCCGGACCCTAACTCCTAACTCTAACTCTAAACCTAACCCCTAACCCTAACCGTAACGCTAACCACCTAACCCTAACCCCTAACTCTAACCCTAACCCTAATGGACCCTAACGCCTAACCCTAACCCTAACACCTAACCCTAACCCTATCCCTAATGGCACTAACCCTAAACCTAACCCTGACCATAACCCTAACCCTAACCTTAACCCCCTAACCCTAACCCTAACCCTAAACCCTAACCCTAACCCTAAACCCTAACCCTAACCCTAACCCTAACCCTAATGGTCCTAACCCTAACCCTAACCCTGACCCTAACCCTAACCCTAACCCTAACACCTAACCCTAACCCTAACCCTAATGGCCCTAACCCTAACCCTAACCCTGACCCTAACCCTAACCCTAACCCTAACACCTAACCCTAACCCTAACCCTAACCGAACCCTAACCCTAACCCTAACCCTAACCCTAACCCTAACCTAACCCTAACCCCTAACCCTAAGCCTAACCCCTAACTGTAAACCTTTTCTGACAATGTGCAGGATGTGTGCCGTTTCCGAAACAGTTTCTGCTGAGGACGAGAGCCATGAGATTTTCCTCCTCTGGGCAAGCCCGTATCCCAGATCCTGTTGTGCCTGTGAATAGGCTGCAGGGGGACGGTGAAGACCAGCAACAGCTTTCAGGGCTGCCACCTTCCGTGTGGGACAAGGAGCCGGACGTGTGCCTTTTCGGAAACAGGCTCTGCCGAGATCGAGAGACTAATCCTGACCCTAACCCTAACCCTAACCCCTAACCCTAACCCTAAGCACATCCCTAACGACCGTAACCCTAACCCTAACCCTAAGCCCTAACACTAACCCTAATCCTAAACCCTAACCCTAACCCTAACTGTAACCCAAACCCGTACCCTAACTCCTATCTCTAACCCTAAACCTAACCCCTAACCCTAACCGTAACCCTAACAACCTAACCCTAACCCCTAACTCTAACCCTAACCCTAATGGACCCTAACCCTAACCCTAACCCTAACCCCTAACCCTAACCCTAACCCTAACGCCTAACCCTAACCCTAACACCTAACCCTAACCCTAACCCTAATGGCCCTAACCCTAAACCTAACCCTGACCATAACCCTAACCCTAACCTTAACCCCTTAACCCTAACCCTAACCCTAACCCCTAACCCTAACCCTAAACCGTAACCCTAACTCTAACCCTAACCCTAATGGCCCTAACCCTAACCCTAACCCTGACCCTAACCCTAACCCTAACCCTAACCCCTAACCCTAACCCTAACCCTAACAGAACCCTAACCCTAACCCTAACCCTAACCCTAACCTAACCCTAACCCCTAACCCTAAGCCTAACCCCTAACTGTAAACCTTTTCTGACAATGTGCAGGATGTGTGCCGTTTCCGAAACAGTTTCTGCTGAGGACGAGAGCCATGAGATTTTCCTCCTCTGGGCAAGCCCGTATCCCAGATCCTGTTGTGCCTGTGAATAGGCTGCAGGGGGACGGTGAAGACCAGCAACAGCATTCAGGGCTGCCACCATCCGTGTTGGAAAAGGAGCCGGACGTGTGTCTTTTCGGAAACAGGCCCTGCCGAGGATGAGAGCCATGAGATGTTCCTCCTCTGGGCAAGCCCGGGTCCCAGATCCTGTTGTGCCTGTGAATAGGCTGCAGGGGGACGGTGAAGACCAGCAACAGCTTTCAGGGCTGCCACCTTCCGTGTGGGACAATGAGCCGGACGTGTGCCTTTTCGGAAACAGGCTCTGCCGAGATCGAGAGACTAATCCTGACCCTAACCCTAACCCTAACCCCTAACCCTAACCCTAAGCACATCCCTAACGACCCTAACCCTAACCCTAACCCTAAGCCCTAACACTAACCCTAATC
>NW_026061013.1:177500-185000 GCF_929443795.1 Astur gentilis
CAAGGAGCCGGACGTGTGCCTTTTCGGAAAGAGGCCCTGCCGAGGACGAGAGACATGAGATGTTCCTCCTCTGGGCAAGCCCGGGTCCCAGATCCTGTTGTGCCTGTGAATAGGCTGCAGGGGGACGGTGAAGACCAGCAACAGCTTTCAGGGCTGCCACCTTCCGTGTGGGACAATGAGCCGGACGTGTGCCTTTTCGGAAACAGGCTCTGCCGAGATCGAGAGACTAATCCTGACCCTAAACCTAACCCTAACCCCTAACCCTAACCCTAAGCACATCCCTAACGACCCTAACCCTAACCCTAACCCTAAGCCCTAACACTAACCCTAATCCTAAACCCTAACCCTAACCCTAACTGTAACCCTAACCCGTACCCTAACTCCTATCTCTAACCCTAAACCTAACCCCTAACCCTAACCGTAACCCTAACAACCTAACCCTAACCCCTAACTCTAACCCTAACCCTAATGGACCCTAACCCTAACCCTAACCCTAACCCCTAACCCTAACCCTAACCCTAATGGCCCTAACCCTAAACCTAACCCTGACCATAACCCTAACCCTAACCTTAACCCCTTAACCCTAACCCTAACCCTAACCCCTAACCCTAACCCTAAACCGTAACCCTAACTCTAACCCTAACCCTAATGGCCCTAACCCTAACCCTAACCCTGACCCTAAACCTAACCCTAACCCTAACCCCTAACCCTAACCCTAACCCTAACAGAACCCTAACCCTAACCCTAACCCTAACCCTAACCTAACCCTAACCCCTAACCCTAACCCTAACCCCTAACTGTAAACCTTTTCTGACAATGTGCAGGATGTGTGCCGTTTCCGAAACAGTTTCTGCTGAGGACGAGAGCCATGAGATTTTCCTCCTCTGGGCAAGCCCGTATCCCAGATCCTGTTGTGCCTGTGAATAGGCTGCAGGGGGACGGTGAAGCCCAGCAACAGCTTTCAGGGCTGCCACCTTCCGTGTGGGACAAGGAGCCGGACGTGTGCCTTCTCGGAAACAGGCTCTGCCGAGGACGAGAGCAATGAGATGTTCCTCCTCTGGGCAAGCCCCGGTCCCAGATCCTGTTGTACCTGTGAATAAGCTGCAGGAGGACGGTAAAGACCAGCAACAGCTTTCAGGGCTGCCACCTTCCGTGTGGGACAAGGAGCCGGACGTGTGCCTTTTCGGAAACAGGCTCTGCCGAGATCGAGAGACTAATCCTGACCCTAACCCTAACCCTAACCCCTAACCCTAACCCTAAGCCCATCCCTAACGACCGTAACCCTAACCCTAACCCTAAGCCCTAACACTAACCCTAATCCTAAACCCTAACCCTAACCCTAACTGTAACCCAAACCCGGACCCTAACTCCTAACTCTAACTCTAAACGTAACCCCTAACCCTAACCGTAACGCTAACCACCTAACCCTAACCCCTAACTCTAACCCTAACCCTAATGGACCCTAACCCTAACCCTAACCCTAACCCCTAACCCTAACCCTAACCCTAACGCCTAACCCTAACCCTAACACCTAACCCTAACCCTATCCCTAATGGCACTAACCCTAAACCTAACCCTGACCATAACCCTAACCCTAACCTTAACCCCCTAACCCTAACCCTAACCCTAACCGTAATGGCCCTAACCCTAACCCTAACCCTGACCCTAACCCTAACCCTAACCCTAACACCTAACCCTAACCCTAACCCTAATGGCCCTAACCCTAACCCTAACCCTGACCCTAACCCTAACCCTAACCCTAACACCTAACCCTAACCCTAACCCTAACCGAACCCTAACCCTAACCCTAACCCTAACCCTAACCCTAACCCCTAACCCTAAGCCTAACCCCTAACTGTAAACCTTTTCTGACAAGGTGCAGGATGTGTGCCGTTTCCGAAACAGTTTCTGCTGAGGACGAGAGCCATGAGATTTTCCTCCTCTGGGCAAGCCCGTATCCCAGATCCTGTTGTGCCTGTGAATAGGCTGCAGGGGGACGGTGAAGACCAGCAACAGCTTTCAGGGCTGCCACCTTCCGTGTGGGACAAGGAGCCGGACGTGTGCCTTTTCGGAAAGAGGCCCTGCCGAGGACGAGAGACATGAGATGTTCCTCCTCTGGGCAAGCCCGGGTCCCAGATCCTGTTGTGCCTGTGAATAGGCTGCAGGGGGACGGTGAAGACCAGCAACAGCTTTCAGGGCTGCCACCTTCCGTGTGGGACAAGGAGCCGGACGTGTGCCTTTTCGGAAACAGGCTCTGCCGAGATCGAGAGACTAATCCTGACCCTAACCCTAACCCTAACCCCTAACCCTAACCCTAAGCACATCCCTAACGACCCTAACCCTAACCCTAACCCTAAGCCCTAACACTAACCCTAATCCTAAACCCTAACCCTAACCCTAACTGTAACCCTAACCCGTACCCTAACTCCTATCTCTAACCCTAAACCTAACCCCTAACCCTAACCGTAACCCTAACAACCTAACCCTAACCCCTAACTCTAACCCTAACCCTAATGGACCCTAACCCTAACCCTAACCCTAACCCCTAACCCTAACCCTAACCCTAACGCCTAACCCTAACCCTAACACCTAACCCTAACCCTAACCCTAATGGCCCTAACCCTAAACCTAACCCTGACCATAACCCTAACCCTAACCTTAACCCCTTAACCCTAACCCTAACCCTAACCCCTAACCCTAACCCTAAACCGTAACCCTAACTCTAACCCTAACCCTAATGGCCCTAACCCTAACGCTAACCCTGACCCTAACCCTAACCCTAACCTTAACCCCTAACCCTAACCCTAACCCTAACAGAACCCTAACCCTAACCCTAACCCTAACCCTAACCTAACCCTAACCCCTAACCCTAAGCCTAACCCCTAACTGTAAACCTTTTCTGACAATGTGCAGGATGTGTGCCGTTTCCGAAACAGTTTCTGCTGAGGACGAGAGCCATGAGATTTTCCTCCTCTGGGCAAGCCCGTATCCCAGATCCTGTTGTGCCTGTGAATAGGCTGCAGGGGGACGGTGAAGACCAGCAACAGCATTCAGGGCTGCCACCTTCCGTGTTGGAAAAGGAGCCGGACGTGTGCCTTCTCGGAAACAGGCTCTGCCGAGGACGAGAGCCATGAGATGTTCCTCCTCTGGGCAAGCCCCGGTCCCAAATCCTGTTGTACCTGTGAATAAGCTGCAGGAGGACGGTGAAGACCAGCAACAGCTTTCAGGGCTGCCACCTTCCTTGTGGGACAATGAGCCGAACGTGTGTCTTTCCGGAATCAGGCTCTGCCGAGGACGAGAGCCATGAGATGCTCCTCCTCTGGGCAAGCCCGGGTCCCAGATCCTGTTGTGCCTGTGAATAGGCTGCAGGGGGACGGTGAAGACCAGCAACAGCTTTCAGGGCTGCCACCTTCCGTGTGTGACAAGGAGCCGGACGTGTGCCTTTTCGGAAAGAGGCCCTGCCGAGGACGAGAGACATGAGATGTTCCTCCTCTGGGCAAGCCCGGGTCCCAGATCCTGTTGTGCCTGTGAATAGGCTGCAGGGGGACGGTGAAGACCAGCAACAGCTTTCAGGGCTGCCACCTTCCGTGTGGGACAATGAGCCGGACGTGTGCCTTTTCGGAAACAGGCTCTGCCGAGATCGAGAGACTAATCCTGACCCTAACCCTAACCCTAACCCCTAACCCTAACCCTAAGCACATCCCTAACGACCCTAACCCTAACCCTAACCCTAAGCCCTAACACTAACCCTAATCCTAAACCCTAACCCTAACCCTAACTGTAACCCTAACCCGTACCCTAACTCCTATCTCTAACCCTAAACCTAACCCCTAACCCTAACCGTAACCCTAACAACCTAACCCTAACCCCTAACTCTAACCCTAACCCTAATGGACCCTAACCCTAACCCTAACCCTAACCCCTAACCCTAACCCTAACCCTAACGCCTAACCCTAACCCTAACACCTAACCCTAACCCTAACCCTAATGGCCCTAACCCTAAACCTAACCCTGACCATAACCCTAACCCTAACCTTAACCCCTTAACCCTAACCCTAACCCTAACCCCTAACCCTAACCCTAAACCGTAACCCTAACTCTAACCCTAACCCTAATGGCCCTAACCCTAACCCTAACCCTAACCCTGACCCTAACCCTAACCCTAACCTTAACCCCTAACCCTAACCCTAACCCTAACAGAACCCTAACCCTAACACCTAACCCTAACCCTATCCCTAATGGCACTAACCCTAAACCTAACCCTGACCATAACCCTAACCCTAACCTTAACCCCCTAACCCTAACCCTAACCCTAACCCCTAACCCTAACCCTAAACCGTAACCCTAACTCTAACCCTAACCCTAATGGCCCTAACCCTAACCCTAACCCTAACACCTAACCCTAACCCTAACCCTAATGGCCCTAACCCTAACCCTAACCCTGACCCTAACCCTAACCCTAACCCTAACACCTAACCCTAACCCTAACCCTAACCGAACCCTAACCCTAACCCTAACCCTAACCCTAACCCTAACCTAACCCTAACCCCTAACCCTAAGCCTAACCCCTAACTGTAAACCTTTTCTGACAATGTGCAGGATGTGTGCCGTTTCCGAAACAGTTTCTGCTGAGGACGAGAGCCATGAGATTTTCCTCCTCTGGGCAAGCCCGTATCCCAGATCCTGTTGTGCCTGTGAATAGGCTGCAGGGGGACGGTGAAGACCAGCAACAGCTTTCAGGGCTGCCAACTTCCGTGTTGGAAAAGGAGCCGGACGTGTGTCTTTTCGGAAACAGGCCCTGCCGAGGATGAGAGCCATGAGATGTTCCTCCTCTGGGCACGCCCGCATCGTGAATCCTGTTGTGCCTGTGAATAGGCTGCAGGGGGACGGTGAAGACCAGCAACAGCTTTCAGGGCTGCCACCTTCCGTGTGGGACAATGAGCCGAACGTGTGCCTTTCCGGAATCAGGCTCTGCCGAGGACGAGAGCCATGAGATGTTCCTCCTCTGGGCAAGCCCGGGTCCCAGATCCTGTAGTGCCTGTGAATAGGCTGCAGGGGGACGGTGAAGACCAGCAACAGCTTTCAGGGCTGCCACCTTCCGTGTGTGACAAGGAGCCGGACGTGTGCCTTTTCGGAAAGAGGCCCTGCCGAGGACGAGAGACATGAGATGTTCCTCCTCTGGGCAAGCCCGGGTCCCAGATCCTGTTGTGCCTGTGAATAGGCTGCAGGGGGACGGTGAAGACCAGCAACAGCTTTCAGGGCTGCCACCTTCCGTGTGGGACAAGGAGCCGGACGTGTGCCTTTTCGGAAACAGGCTCTGCCGAGATCGAGAGACTAATCCTGACCCTAACCCTAACCCTAACCCCAAACCCTAACCCTAAGCACATCCCTAACGACCCTAACCCTAACCCTAACCCTAAGCCCTAACACTAACCCTAATCCTAAACCCTAACCCTAACCCTAACTGTAACCCTAACCCGTACCCTAACTCCTATCTCTAACCCTAAACCTAACCCCTAACCCTAACCGTAACCCTAACAACCTAACCCTAACCCCTAACTCTAACCCTAACCCTAATGGACCCTAACCCTAACCCTAACCCTAACCCCTAACACTAACCCTAACCCTAACGCCTAACCCTAACCCTAACACCTAACCCTAACCCTAACCCTAATGGCCCTAACCCTAAACCTAACACTGACCATAACCCTAACCCTAACCTTAACCCCTTAACCCTAACCCTAACCCTAACCCCTAACCCTAACCCTAAACCGTAACCCTAACTCTAACCCTAACCCTAATGGCCCTAACCCTAACCCTAACCCTGACCCTAACCCTAACCCTAACCCTAACCCCTAACCCTAACCCTAACCCTAACAGAACCCTAACCCTAACCCTAACCCTAACCCTAACCTAACCCTAACCCCTAACCCTAAGCCTAACCCCTAACTGTAAACCTTTTCTGACAATGTGCAGGATGTGTGCCGTTTCCGAAACAGGTTCTGCTGAGGACGAGAGCCATGAGATTTTCCTCCTCTGGGCAAGCCCGTATCCCAGATCCTGTTGTGCCTGTGAATAGGCTGCAGGGGGACGGTGAAGACCAGCAACAGCTTTCCGGCCTGCCACCTTCCGTGTGGGACAAGGAGCCGGACGTGTGCCTTCTCGGAAACAGGCTCTGCCGAGGACGAGAGCCATGAGATGTTCCTCCTCTGGGCAAGCCCGGGTCCTGAATACTGTCATACCTGTGAATAGGCTGCAGGGGGACGGTGAAGACCAGCAACATCCTTCAGGGGTGCCAACTTCCGTGTGGGACAAGGAGCCGGACGTGTGCCTTTTCGGAATCGGGCTCTGCCGAGGAAGAGAGACTAATCCTGACCCTAACCCTAACCCTAACCCCTAACTCTAACCCTAACCCTAATGGACCCTAACCCTAACCCTAACCCCTAACCATAACCCTAACCCTAACCCTAACCCTAATGGCCCTAACCCTAACCCTAACCCTGACCCTAACCCTAACCCTAACACTAACACCTAACCCTAACCCTAACCCTAACAGAACCCTAACCCTAACCCTAACCCTAACCCTAACCTAACCCTAACCCCTAACCCTAAGCCTAACCCCTAACTGTAAACCTTTTCTGACAATGTGCAGGATGTGTGCCGTTTCCGAAACAGGTTCTGCTGAGGACGAGAGCCATGAGATTTTCCTCCTCTGGGCAAGCCCGTATCCCAGATCCTGTTGTGCCTGTGAATAGGCTGCAGGGGGACGGTGAAGACCAGCAACAGCATTCAGGGCTGCCACCTTCCGTGTTGGAAAAGGAGCCGGACGTGTGTCTTTTCGGAAACAGGCCCTGCCGAGGATGAGAGCCATGAGATGTTCCTCCTCTGGGCAAGCCCGCATCGTGAATCCTGTTGTGCCTGTGAATAGGCTGCAGGGGGACGGTGAAGACCAGCAACAGCTTTCAGGGCTGCCACCTTCCGTGTGGGACAATGAGCCGAACGTGTGCCTTTCCGGAATCAGGCTCTGCCGAGGACGAGAGCCATGATATGTTCCTCCTCTGGGCAAGCCCGGGTCCCAGATCCTGTTGTGCCTGTGAATAGGCTGCAGGGGGACGGTGAAGACCAGCAACATCTTTCCGGCCTGCCACCTTCCGTGTAGGACAAGGAGACGGACGTGTGCCTTTTCGGAAACAGGCTCTGCCGAGATCGAGAGACTAATCCTGACCCTAACCCTAACCCTAACCCCTAACTCTAACCCTAAGCCCATCCCTAACGACCCTAACCCTAACCCTAACCCTAAGCCCTAACACTAACCCTAATCCTAAACCCTAACCCTAACCCTAACTGTAACCCAAACCCGGACCCTAACTCCTAACTCTAACTCTAAACCTAACCCCTAACCCTAACCGTAACGCTAACCACCTAACCCTAACCCCTAACTCTAACCCTAACCCTAATGGACCGTAACCCTAACCCTAACCCTAACCCCTAACCCTAACC